>NC_053431.1:58442479-58735382 GCF_007990345.1 Gossypium hirsutum
GTGAAAATGCACCCTGTAGGATGTTTTTCCACCTTCTCTCTCTCCAACAATAGTGAAAACACGCCTTATAGAACATGTTTTCAGGAAACGGTAACATTCCGCCCCCCAATGGTCACAATTCCAATGACTACATCCCCCAACAACCATATTTTTTCCTATACAAAACCCTCTAAACTTCATTCTTTTCCATTCAAACCTATTCTCTCAATTCTCAATTCTCTCAATTATTTCGTTTTAAATCATTCTCTCAATCCTATTCTCTTTGATTTCGTTTGATTTCTTATAATTTGTAAAATGACAAATCAGCTTATTCGTTTGGATGACAAGCACAACTCCGGCATTTAATTGCAAATGGTAAGAAAATATTATTACTTCATTTAATTTTAATTAGTTAATTATTATTCTATTAACATTATCAATTTAATAATTTTTTCTGTTTATATACTCAGGCCGAATATGAAATTCTGAAGACATACATACACAATTTCTGTGTGAGTGCGCTGGTTGCCATTCATGGAAACTTACGAGATTTGGGATTCTTGTACACAGCTCGCATGCTCAGGGGGACTAAATTGGATCCCCCACTTATCAGTGCTTTGGTAGCAAGATGGAGACCCGAGACACACGCATTCCCTCTTCCCTATGGTGAGTGTGAAATTACATTTGAGGATGTTAGTTTACAACTTTGCCCACCGATTGATGCGGAAGTCTTTAGGGGCAATGGCAAGTGTCGATTGGAGTGCAACAAGCGAGCAACTACTAGGAAAGGTGTCGAACAAGTTTGAGGGAACCGAATAAAGAGGGGATGGCTGGAGGACAACTGCAAACATATCGACGCCTTCCCGAGTGCTACTGGAAAAGAACAATTCATGCGCACATTTATCTTGAGGCTAATTGGGGGTCTTCTTATGCCAAATAAGTCTTGAAATCTGGTGTATTTAAGGTGGCTACTATTAGTAGTCAACTTGAAAGAAGTGGGATGACTCAGTTGGGGATCACTAGTGTTGGTGACATTGTACCGAGAGATGTGTCAGGGGACGAAACAAGAAAAACTTAAAATCAATGGTTGCATGCTCCTTCTTCAATTGTGGGCATGGTATCAACCACCATTTTTACAACCCCAAGAAAACCCCCTTTATGATTTCACTGTCACATCTCAAAATTCTATTAAGAGTTGTTAATTATTAAATAAGCTTAAGAAGTGGTGTAGTGGCTAACAATCTTAATTAACTCCAAAAAGACCCAAGTTTTAGCCTCCATAACATCATTTTATTTTTTAAAAATTCATGAAAAATTTAGTCAACCTTCCCATGCAAAAATCGTCCACCTTATAGCATGTAACTCTTATTATTTATTTTGTTTTGTAACTCCATATTTTAAATTTGAAAAGGGTGAAACTCCTAAAATTATTGTGCTTTGCTCTCCCTAACTCTCTTATCCCTCACTTGAATGGTTTGTCAGGGAGTTTCACTATTTGACCGTCCACTCCACTCCCTCTCACTCTCTCATATTTTTTGTCTTCATAAAATTCTTCTCTTTTCTCCTCCTCCTCATTGTGTCACCCCTTAAGGTTGCTCCTCCTTGTTCTTTATTTTATTTTTGCTTAATATTTATATTGCAAACCAAATCACCACCCTATCACCACCGAATCACGACCATACAACCACCACATCACCACCACTCAAACATCGTAGCACCACCACACCAAAACCATACCATTATTCAAGTACCACTACCCAAAAACACATTTCTTTACTTGTTTTTCTTCTGTTCTATTTTTTTTTCTTTTATCATCATTTAGTAACTTTATTTCCTTTCTTCTATTGAAATTTCAAGTGATTCTTGGAGACTTCTTCAACCTTTGAAATATTTGTCAATATTTGGGTAACAAATCCTCACACCAACTCAAGTCACCAACTTTAGAAGTGTTCAATTTGGATCATTTTGGAATAAGGAAGTGTGAATCAAAGTCTTAATTCTTTTGGATTGGAGGTGATCAAGCTTTAGTTGGATTTATGATTCAAATTAAAAAATATGTGCATTTTATACAAGTTAAGTATGTAAAGATTTAATTAAAATTTATCAATCTATTGTACAAAGGAAAACATAATGTTTTGTTGTTACAAGTGAGTGACGTTGTGGTATTAAGGTAAGTTATTCTTGATTTTTATTATATGATGTGACAAATATTGTTATGATTGATAAATATTTTCTAATCTCATGTTGTGCAAAAATCATGGCTATTTGTTTATTGTGATAATGTGGAATTCCATGGATAATGAAACTATATGTACATGAAAGCTGGATTACCATGTTAATTGATTTTCTTTGCGATTTGTATGTCATGATGCATTACATGGGGTTGGGACATGTGTATGGAGAAAGATGTGGCAGTATTAATGTAACAGTCCGTTTTTAGTCAAAATGAAATAGTGGTTTTGGGACCACAAATCCGAAGTCAAAATATTTATTTTATTGTTATTTTAATGTTTATAGTATGATAGAATAATTGTGTGAAAATTTTGTTAAGAAATTTTATCGTTTGATTAGTCAATTTGATAAAAAGGACTAAATCACGTAAAGTGAAAAAGTGATGTTCTAATAGTTAAAGGTATTTAATAGCTATGGAATATAAAAGTAAAGTTCCTTATGTTGCATTTAGACCATATGAATATAAGTGGACAAAGATAAACATGGTTTATATGAAATTTTAATGTTTTAATAAAGGTTAAATTAGTAAATTGTAAAACAACTTAAGTTAAAATAATAATAACATAATATCATCATCTTCATTAAGCTATCACCACTGAAAATTAATGCTAGAGGAAGCCATTTTTATTCTTCTCATTCAGCTATGCTAATTTTTTCTCATTAAGGTATGGTTTTTGTCCCATTTTTTAATGATTTCTATGTTTTTGAGATTGTTGCAGCTTAGTCTAGCTAGCCTAGGGACTATTTTGCAAAATTGTTAAAGATTTTAGATGTTTCCATTGATGAATACATGAGTATTTTGATGTTTAATGATAGATTTTGAATGTTTGATGATAGTAATTCAAGTTTTGTTAAGTGATTTTTAGTAAAAATGAAAATTAGGGATTAAATTGTGAAATGTGGAAACTTTGTGATTAAAATGTGAAATAAATGAAAATTTTGGGCTGCTATAAGCATGATAAACATTCGACTAGGCTTGGGTTGTGATGAAATTGAATGAATTTTCTTTTACGAGTCTAGGGACTAAATTGTAAAAAATGTTGAAATATTAGAGGCAAAAGTGTAAATGTGCTTTAATGAGTGTTTTGGATTAAATTGAATAGAGAGATAATTAAATAAGCTAAATTGATATTATATAGATCAAGAAAAGCGAAATACAAACTTAGATCGGGGAAAGAACAAAGTCTCAGATTAGTTGACTCGTGTCGTCGTTTTTACATCTGAGGTAAGTTCGTATGTTAAACGTTTCATTACAAATGTATTTTATATGTTTTGATATTGTATAAAATGTGAATACGAGACTACATATATGTACGATAGTGATTCGACGACAATTCAACATTCGAAATCTCAGTTGAACCTTAGGAATAGATTAGAATACAAGTGACATGTCATTAGGGGATATATTGATTTGGCTTCAGGCCATGATATCGGCACTTCGGGTGCAAGCTTCATAGATTTGGCTTCTGGCCACGATATTAGCACTTAATGTGTGAGACTCCTGAGTATCCGACTTCTATTCTAAATGGTTCAACGGCTATATTAAAGATGTGAATTGGTGAGAAATAAATGCGTATCGGTATATGTATGTACAGAAAACTATTCGAACAGTGAATTAAAGGAAGTTGAGAGCTTGGTTAAATTCTATGTTAACTTGGTGATTAATGTTTAAATGCAAGTTATGTTATTTATTTTGAAATGTAAATGAATGGTGATATTTATTTCTTATTGTCATACAAGCTTACTAAGCTATAAAGCTTACATTGTTTATTTTTCCGTGTTCTATAGTGATTTCTAAGCTAGCTCGAATTTGGGGATCGTTAGAGACTGCATCACACTATCAAATTATAAATTTGGTACTTTTAAGTTTATGTTTTTAGTATATGGCATGTATAGGTGTTTTGAGTCATTTTGATTATGGATTAATAATGATTTTGGTCATGTGAAATGGCTTGTAAATGTATATGTTTTGATTTGTAAATATAGCCATGAGAGTTGGCTTAATTTGGTTGTTTTGGTTATGTATAAATATGTGCATATATGTTTTCTAATGTGAGTTCATGAATGAATATATAATGCTTGTGAATTATAAAGATTAGGATGTTAAGAGGATGATTTTAGAGTGGTTATATGCTTGTGATTTTGATGCAAAATGAAGCAAGTTTAGAAGTGTTAATTAGTTTATTTATAATGTGAATTTGGTATAAATGGTATGGCATGTTTTTGTGATTTGTGTGTATGAAGAATGAGAGAATAGAATGTGCATGAATTATGGTTGAATTGGTTGATCAAAATGCCTATTAATGTTATGTTTTGGTGTCAAATGGGTTAATATAGGTGTGCACAAGTTTGGGTGCCAAAATGGCTTGGTAAATAGCCTATTTTTGTCTACGCAGGCAGAGACACGGGCGTGTGTCTCAGCCATGTGTGACACACGGTCATGTTATACGACCATCTGTCCCCTGGTGTTGAGATTAAAATTAAGTCAGTATGCTCCACACGGCCTTACACACGAGCGTGTGACTTGACCATGTGGCATAAGTCAGTATACCCTACAAGTTTGGCACGGCCTAGCACACGGCCTAACACATGGGTGTGTATGGCCATTTTTAGGGCATACAGGAGTGTGTGTTGGCCTTGTGACCCAAGTCAGAGAGTTACATGAGGTCGGACATGGGCTGGGACACGGCCATGTGATCCCATTTCGAATGTCCACACGGCCTATGACACGGGCGTGTCTGTTGGCTGTGTGAGACACACGATCGGGCCACACGAGCATGTGTCCCCTATTTTTGAGAAAATTTCTTAAGTGTTCAAAAAGTTCCCAAAGTTATCAGTTTAGTCCCGAACCACTCCTAATGCATGTTTAGGATTCGTAGGCTCGTATTAGGGTTGAAATGTATGGTTGTGAATGAATTGACTAAATGTATGTGAAATGTATGTTTAAATGTGTTGTAAGTTTAGTAATGCTTTGTAACCCTATTTTGACATTGCATACAGGTAAGGGGTGTTACAATTAATCTAAAAATTTAGTGGTTTATCCATAACCTACATGTTTTGGAAGCTTGTATAATAGTCCTATTTAGACCCTAGTTAGAATAGTGGTTTCGGGACCACAAATCCGAGTTATAGAAATGTTTAAATATTATTTTCTGTGTTTCTGATGTGTGAGTTAGCATGTGTGAAAGTCTCGTATGAAAATTTGAATGTTTGTGTGCTTAATTTAATAAAAAAGACCTAATCGAGTAAAATGTAAAAGTTGCCTGCTATATGTTAAAAGTGCTTAATTGATTTGGCTTTATTTATGAGAGGTCCTTATGTGGTAATTATGCCATTTACATGGTTAATGGACATATATGGCCTTATTACAAATGATTTTTATATGTATTAATAAAGGGAAAATTTGGTATTGGATTAATAGTATAAGTTAAATTAAACAAAGCTTAAAATAAACTCATTTCTCATATTCATCAATCGAATATTAGTCACAAAAGAAAAGAAAAGAATAGCTAGGGTTTGGCTATTGAATTTCTTGATTAAGGTATGGATTTTGTTCCATTTTTGATTATTTCTACGTTTTAGTAATCGTTGTTTCGTAAATTATCGAACCCATGCCTCAATTTTTGATTTTTTTGATAATTTTGAAATATGCCACGGATGAATTCATGGGCTTTGTGATGTTCTATGTTGGAATATGAAAGCTTGATGTTGGGTTTACATGTTTTGTCTTTGGATTTTTGAAGAATTTGAGTAATTTAGGCTAAATTGTAAAAATGTTATTTTGAGGGACTAAAATGTGAAATAAATGAAATGTATGGACTTGTATGAGAGTTATGAAAATTCGGCTAAGCTTGGGTACAAGCAAACTTTGTGTATTTTGTGATTTTGTGAATTAGGGACTAAAGTGTTGAAATGAGAAAATGTGAGGGCTAGTTTGCAATATGCCTTAATTGTGTGTATATGGATTGGTTTGAATGATTTATTGAATAAAAGGGTTAATTTTGAATACATATAGATCAAAAAAAAGGAATTCAGATTTAGACTGAGGGAAGTCGAAGGTTATTGAGTAAACAATCAGAGTCGACAACTCCGAGTACGAGGTAAGTTCATACGTAAAACATGATGTTATAAGTATGTTTTGATGCCTCGTTTATACATAGATTGTATATACATTTAGTTTTGATGAATACGATGATAAATCAAATGTATTTGGCACTAAGTGTGTGATTTAAACAAGTTCGGCTATATAAGGCACTAAGTGTGCAGAATTATTATAACTTCAGCTAATCTTTAAAGCACTAAGTGTGCGGATGTTTAAAGCATTAGTAATCTTTAGAAAGTCTTAAAATATCCAAACAAGAGGTGAGAATGAAAATGAATGAATACGGGAATGCTCAAGTAAGTATAATACCTATGAGGTAGATGGTATTAAGTATAATACCTATGAGGTAGATGGTATTATGCATGTAAAGTTTATTGAATTGGTGTAAATGTATGGATGATGTTGACATTAAATTGATAAATGAGTTGAGAATTTATAAGTACTTATGTGTTGATGTTTCATATTTTATATAATGTTGATGATTTTAGTACGAATTTACTAAGCTTTTGAAAGCTTACTTTATGTGTGTCTTGCATTGTTTTATAGATATCGAAGCTACTGTGAGCTCAGGGATCGTCAAGGATCATCACCACACTATTGAACCTCATTTTGGTACTTTGAAAATGTATATATTAAAGTATGACATGTACAAGCTAGAAGTTGTAGGATTATGTTTTGTGATGTATATATTTAGCCATGTGATATGGCTTGGTATGGTTGTGGATATGTCATGGTTTTGGTATAATATATTTGATGCAATATGATATATTTGATATGTTTTAGTTGGACAAAAGAAATGGTAAATGTTGGTAAGTTTTGGCAAGTTTTAGCCTGAAATTGAATGATGTATAGAAAGAAATGTTTTAACAAGCTTTTAACTTATGTTTTGATATAGATTGGTAAGGCTTATGAGTATGTATTTGATTGGAATTGATATGTCATGAGTGGCTTATGTTTTGGTTTGGAAATTGGCTGAATTGGTTGTGCATATATGCTTATTTCTTTGCTTGTAGGTTGACCTAAATTTGGGTGGCAAATTGGCTATTCAAATGGCCTATTATTGTCCACACGGGCAGAGACACAGGCGTGTGCCTCAGCCGTGTCCGACACACGTTCACATTTCACGGCCGTGTGTCCCCTAGGGTACCCTATGAATTAAAGGCAATATACCCTCTAGTTTTGACACGACCTAGACACACGGGTGTGTCTATTAGTCATGTGTGACACACGGGTTGGCATACGGGCGTGTTGTCAGCCGTGTGGCCAAGTCAGTAGCCTCCCTAATTTTCACATGGCCTGGCACACAGGTGTGTCTTGTGGCAGTGTGGACAAGTCAGTATGTATGCCCCGTTTCACCACAGCTTAGACACATGGGTGTGTCTAATACTGTGTGAGGCACACGACCTATTCACACGAGCGTGTGACCTTTTAAAAGTTGAAAATTTTTATAAGTTCTGAAAAGTTCACATGTTATCGATTTAGGCCTAGATGCATGGATTAGACCTTGTATGCTTGGTTTAAGTTCATAATGAACATGAATGAATGGTAGATGGTATTTGATATTTAATAGTTTTGATCTAAGTTATGAGTCTGGTAATGCCTCTTAACCTATTCCGGCAACGGATGCGGGTTAGGGATCTTACAGCTTGTCTGTGAATTTGGTGGCTTCGTCCACATATATGTTGGTGTGTTTTGGATGGATGAGTTTTGGGGAACTCCTTTTGGTTTGTAGCGATGATGCGTAGGATGTTTTAAAAGAATTTGCATAATTATTTTATAAAAATTGCATTGCCATGATCACGTGCATAAAAATTGGTTATTTCGTATGCTGAGTATGTGCTTATTGTTATTTAATTTGTTATAAAATTCACATTAAGCTTAAAAGCTCAGCCCCATTAGTTTATTAAATTTTTTAGACGATTCACAAGCTTAGGACTTGGATTCAGCATACAAAGAAGTCTCTATATAACATCCCTCACCCATGTTCAACGGCAGAATAGGGTTACAGAGCATTACCGAACTTATAACACATTCAAACATTCATTTCTCATTCATTTATTCAATTCATACATAATTCATTCACAACCAAACATTTCATTCCTAATACAAGCCTAACATGCATTGGAGTGGTTCAAAACTAAATCGATAACTTTGGAAACCTTTTTGACACTTCAAAAATTTTCTCAAAAATAGGGGACACCCGTCTGTGTGGCCCGGCCGTGTGTCTCACACGACCAACAGACACGCTCGTGTCACAGGCCATATGGACATTTGAATTGGGAACACGTGGCCATGTCCCAACCTGTGTCTGACCCCGTGTAACTCTCTGACTTGGGGCACACGGCCAACACACATGCCCGTATGGCTAGTCTGTGTGCCCTAAAAATGGCCATACACGCCCGTATGCCAGGTCGTGTGCTAGGCCGTGCCAAACCTATAGTGTATACAAACTTATGCCATACGACCAAGTCACACGCCTGTGTGTGAGGCTGTGTGGAGCATATTGACTTGATTTTAATTTTAACATCAGGGGACACATGGCTATGTACATGACCATGTATCAAACACGGCTGAGACACACGCCCGTGTGGGCAAAAATAGGCTATTTACCAAGCCATTTTGCCACCCAAACTTGTGAACACCTATATTAACCCAAATGGCACCGAAACATAACATTTAAAGGCATTTTAATTAACCAATTCAGCCATATCTCATACACATTCTATTCTCTCATTCTCTATGCACACAAATCGCAAATACATGCTATACCATTTATACCAATTCACATTTATAAATCAACTAATTATACACTTCTAAACTTGCATCATTTTGCGTGAAAACCACAAGCATGTAACTACTCTAAAATCAACCATTTAACATCCTAATCTTTATAATTCCAAAGCATTATATATTCATGCATAAACTTACAACACAAAACATAAATGCACATAATTATACATAACCAAACTACCAAATTAAGGCAACTCTCATGGCTATATTTACAAGTCAAAAACATAAATATTTACAAGCCAATTCTAATGGCCAAAATCTTTATTAACTCATAATCAAAATGACCAAAAACCCTATACATACCATATAACCAAAACATAAGCTTAAAAGTACCAAATTGATAGCTTGATAGTGTGATGTAGTCTCTGACGATCCCCAAATCCGAGCTAGCTTAGAAATCACTATAAAACACGAGAAAATAAACAATGTAAGCTTTATAGCTTAATAAGCTCGTATGAAAATAAGAAATAAATATTACTATTCATTTACATTTCAAATTAAATAACATATATTGCATTTAAACATTAATCACCAAGTTAACATAAAATTTAACCACATAAACGATCATAAACTCTTAACTTCCTTTAACTCATTGTTCGGATAGTTTTATGTATCTATTTCTCATCAATTCACATCTTCAATATACCCATTGAACTATTCAAAATAAAGGTCGGATGCTCAACAGTCTCGCACACTAAGTGCCGCTATCATGGCCTGAAGCCAACTTAGTATATCTCACACCCGAAGTGCTAATATCATGGCCTGTAGACAAACCAGTGAAGCTTGCACCCGAATGCCAATATCATGGCTCGAAGCCAAATCAAAGTAACTCACACCCAAAGTGCTAATATCATGGCCCATAGCCAAATCAATGTATCCCCTAATGACATGTCACTAGATCCTAATCTATTCCTATTGTTCAACCAGGAGTTTCAATGCTAAATCATCTTCGAACATATCCGTAGAGTCGAACTCTCAATTCATACAATATCAAAGCATTCAATAAATAATTATATCAATACTTATTCCATAAGAACTTACCTTAGACATAAAAACGACGACATAGGTCAACTAATCTGAGACTTTGTTCTTTCTTTGATCTAAATCCGTATTTCACTTTTTTTATCTAGATAATATCAAATTCAACTTATTCAATTATCTATCTATTCAATTTAATCCAAAACACTCATTAAATCACATTTACACCTTTGCCCCTAATATTTCAACAATTTTACAATTTAATCCCTAAGCTCGTAAAAAAAATCATTCAATTTCATCACAATCCAAGCCTAGCCAAATATTTATCATGCTTATAGCATCCCAAAATTTTCATTTATTTCACATTTTAACCCCTAAATTTACAAATTTCATAATTTAGCCCTTAATTTGCATTTTCATTTAAAATCACTTAACAACACTTGTATATCTATCAACAAGCATTCATAATCTATCAAGAAACTTCAAACTACTTGCTTATTCATCAATGGAAACATTCAAAATCTTTAATAGTTTTGCAAATTAGTCATTGGGCTAGTTAGACCTAGTTGCAACGATCTCAAAAACATAGAAATCATTAAAAACCGAGTCAAAATACATACCTAATTGAAGATATTAGGGTTGCCAAAATTTTACCATGAAAATAGCTTTCTTCCTTGTGAATTTCGGTTGAAGATGATGACATTAGGTGATGATTTTGTTTTGTTTTATTTATTTTAACTTAATAACTAAATACCAAAATTAACGTTGGTTATAAAACATAAAAATAACTTAATAATTGCCCACTATAATTCAAATGGTCTAATAACAACATAAGGACCTCCACAATTTAATTTCGTAGCTAATAAACTCCTTTAGCTTATAGAACTCCAATTTTTCACTTTACACAATTTAGTCCTTTTTATCAAATTTACCAATCAAACGATAAAATTTCTTAACGAAATTTTCACACAATTATTCTATTATACTGTAAACATAATAATAAAAATAAAATAAATATTTTGACCTCAGACTTGTGGTCCTTAAACCACTGTTCCGATTTGACTAAAAATAGGTTGTTACCACTCTCCCCCCTTAGGGATTTTCATCCTCAAAAACCTTACCAGTGAATAGGTTAGGGTACTATTTTCTCATAGCTTCCTCGAGTTCACACATGACTTCTTCGACACTGTGTCGTTTCCACAAAACCTTCAACAAAGCTATACATTTATTTCTCAACTCTTTAGTCTCTCAAGATAAAATTCTAATCAATTCTTCATTGTACGTCATATCAGGTTTAATTTCAAACTCTGTCAAAGAAATTATATGTGGTGGATCTGATCGATATTGACACAGCATCGACACGTGAAAAACATTGTGGATCTTTTCTAATTTTGAAGGTAATACTAGCCGATATGCCACTAACTCTATTTTTTCAATAATCTCATACGGTCCAATGAATCGCGGACCCAATTGACCTTTACGACCAAATATAAGTATTTTCTTCCACGGAGACATTTTCAGAAACACTTTATCACCGATTTGAAATTCAATATCTTTTCATTTCAAATCCGTGTATGATTTCTGTCGATCTAAGCTACTTTCAAACTGTCGTGAATTACTTTCACTTTTTACTCTATCTCTCGGATCAAATCAACCCTGTGAATCTTTTCTCACTTAACTCTGTCCAATATAACGGAGTTCAGTATTTACGACCATACAAAGCTTCGTACGGTGCCAACTTTATACTCGATTGAAAGTTGTTGTTATGCGCAAATTCAACTAGCAACAAATATTTCTCCCACTTGCCTTCAAATTCTAAAAGACAAACATCGAAGCATATCTTCGAGAATCCGAATTACTCTCTCATATTGATCGTCAATTTGTGGATGAAATGTGGTACTAAAATTCAACCTCATACCCAGAGCTTCTTGTAGTTTCTTTCAAAATCGTGATGTAAACATCGAGTCTCTATCTGAAATAATTGAAACTGACACCCCGTGAAATCTAATGATATCCGATATGTACAATTCAGCTTGTAACATCCCAAATTAGGGCCTAGTGAGAACAGTGGTTTTGAGACACAAATTCAAGATAGAAATAATTATTTTATGATTCTTATGAGGTTTATGTTATGAATTCATGCTTGTGTGAAAGTTTCATGAAGAAATTCTATGCATAAAATGTCTAGTTGCATTTTAGGGACCAAATTGAATAAAGTACAAAACTTGCATTCTAGAAACTTTAAGCATGAAATTGCATTAGATATTGAATTAGAGGGTCCTAATTAGCAATTTGACCAATTTCTATAATTCAAGACAAAAATGGACATGCATAGGAAAAATGTGAAAGAAAAACCTTAAGGGTATTTTGGTCATTTGGTAATTAAAAAAATAAAAAGGAAAAAATAGGTCAAATTTGGTGTCCATCTTCTTCCTTCATTGCCAAAATTTGCAATACATCATAGCTAGGGCTTGTTCAACATTTTCAAGCTTGATTGTAAGTGCATCTTAGCCTGGTTTTTAATGTTCTTTGCATTTTTAAAGTCCTTGAAGCATTATCTACCCATTTCTAGCTATATTTTGAGCTGGGGTTCATGTATAAAATTTAACCCATGTGTAACATGCATGTATTTTGATAATTAATGGAGGAATATGAATGTTTTATGCATGATAAACATCTTTTACCAGGTGATTTTTAGTAAAAACACCTAAACAAGGGACTTGTTTTTAAAAGTGTAAAAAGAGAATAGTAATAATGGGAAATAAGTGAAAATATTGGCTGATATAAGGTTAGTGAAGGCTCGGCTAGGCTTGGGTAACCAAGAAAATGCATGCATTTCATTTTATGAGTCTAGGGACCAAAGTGCAAAAATGTGAAAGTTTAGGGGTCAAAGTGTAAAATTTCAAAAGTATGATTTAAGGACCCATTTGAACAATGTGAATAATAAATAAGTTAAATTTGGCATTATAGATCAAGAAAAACGTGAACTGGGACTTAATCGAGGAAAGAATAACGTATACAACGATTAGACTCGATTATCATCATTTTGTACCGAGGTAAGTACATATGCAAATAATGTGGTGTTGTAGTATGTTTTAATACTTTAATATATTGTAACAAATGTTTTATTGTAATTATGAGCTATATACTTGCAGATTGTTATGAAAGCATGAATGTTATTTTGGTCGTTATCCACAACGTTACGAGCAAGTGCGATGGAGATACTATATGCAAGTGAGGAAAAATCCCGTTTGAGCTTGAGGAATAGTTTAGGATACAAGTGACATGTCACTAGGAACTAAGAAGTCCGAACTCATTGAGTGGTCCGGGTTCGTGAGATATGTGGCATCCGAGCTCGTTGAGAAGTCTGAGTTCATAATGGATGCGATTCATGTAACATCTAAGCTCGTTAAGCAGCTTGAGTTCATTATGGATGTGTTACATGTTATGTGGTAGCCTTGGCTACATTTGTAAATGTGACACTTATTTGCAAGGTTTCTGCGTATCCAAATAGTATTTTGAGTGTTCAACAGGTAATGTAATGAGAGTCACGAGGAGTACAGGTATGTATGCTAAACCTATGAGTAATGCCCTAATAAAGATAGATTTACAATGAGCAAGTATATATGTGCGTATGATGAGCAAGCAAAAAGTTTTGAATGATGAATAGTCTTTATGTATATGTTGCTATGTTTCTGCATGTTGATTCCTTACTACCATTTCATATTATTTGTATGTGGACTTACTAACCTTTAATGCTTACTTCCCTCTCTTTCCACCCTTTGTAGTTTCGCTAAGCTAACTCGAGGATCAGAAGCTGTTGGAGTATTCGAAAACACTATCAAAAGACTATTGGGTATTATTATTTTAAGTATGGCATGTATAGGGAACTTGGTTATTTTGTGATATGTCTCATGCTATTTGGCCAAATTGTGAAGACCTATGATAATGATGATTCATTTTGTATTGGCCATGTGATATGTCTCATATTTGATCATTTGGGTTGTAATATAATTACCCATGCACGCATACGCTAGTGTTTTGATGGTAGTATATGTTATTGCTTGGTGCATGCATGATAATGATGTGATATATTGTTGGTCAATGAATGTATGGTAAAGTACAAATCTGGTGCTAAAGGATAAGTGTTGACCTAATAGCTTAAAATGACTATACGCATGAATGCTAAATTTGAATTTATGGTAACAAGTTTAATAATGTATGAAATTGGTAGGGAATGCCTTTAAATGATACAACAAATGAATGTGAAATAGAATGACATTATGAAGATGTGAGAGTTCCATGGTGGAGAATATTTGAGTGCCTAAATATGTCATGTTGCATGTTACAAAGTATGTTTGAATGTATGGGTGATTGTAGGTGACTATTGGCTTGGAAAATAGCCTTTAAATGGTCCACACGGGTAGACACACGGGCATGTGTCTAAACCGTGTGTCTGGCCATGGGCATGTTGAATAGTCGTGTGTCCCCTGCACCTAAAATTTCTAAGTCAGAATGCATGGTAGTAAAGACACAGGTAGAGACACGGCCGTGTGTCTCAATCGTGTGGAGGACACGGCCTAGCACACAGGCGTGTGCCTTGGTGTGTGCCCCTAAATGAGCAATGATGTCATAAAAAAAAGTCCAGGTTTTTGGACACGGGCAATGACACAGGCATATCTAGGCCGTGTGAGGGAAACAGGCTAGGGACATGGGTGTGCGGTCGACCGTGCAAAAGCCCCTATAGGTTCAAAATGAAAAATAAATTCTCGAAATTCCACACGGGTATAGGACACGGGCGTGTCCCAAAGCACACGGGCATGTGTATTACCTTCACACGGGCGTGTGAAGCTTAAACCTAGAAAATTTTCTTAGATTTTTTTTTAAGTTCTCGGTTTAGTTTTGGATTGCTTTTAATTTATGTTTTGGACCTTGCAAGTCCATAATAACGATAATATGATCTTGTTTGATCAAATTTAATTTGGAATGAAATTTTATGATCCGTATTTTGCAGAGATGCCCTATTTATGTACAGTAATGCCTCGTACCTTATCTTGGTGTCGAGTACGGGTAAGGGGTGTTACATTTAGTGGTACCAGAGTTATGGTTTAGTCGATTCTTGGACTAACCTAGCATGTGTTTGAGTCTAGCTATACATGTCATACATATATATAAGTAATGATAGTGTGACGACTCCTGACAATATTAAAATGTGTTTTCATATGGAAAATGGATCTCGACAGAGCGGTGGCAGATGACGTAGAAAGTAACGTGCCTGCTCCAGCAGAAGGAATGGTGCCATCTGAAAGTAGGCCCGAAACTATCAGTAAAGGAGAAGGAGGCAGAGAGGCCTTTCTCCACATGATGAATACATCGTATACGGAGTTCGTTCGAACGAACCCGAATGCTCAACCTCCTCCACCTCGCCCAAATCCTCAACCCGTACCTGTGATGCCTGGACATATGGATTTCATGAAATTTGCTAGAACACCTATTGATAAAATTTGAAAACAAGGTGCCAAAGAATTTAGGGAAAATTCCAATAATGATCCCGAAAGAGTGGACTTCTGCTTAGAGAACTCAATACGGGTATTTTGATGAATTGTCATGTACTCCCGAGGAGTGTTTAAAATGTGTGATATCCCTGTTGATAGATGCGGTGTATCACTGGTGGAGAACACTGATATTTGTAGTACCACCAGAGAAGGTTACATTAGTAAAAGAAGAATTTCGAAAGAAATACATTAGTGAAAGATTTATTGAATAGAAGTGTAAGGAATTCTTGGAATTGAAATAGGGTTGTATGACTATCAGCGAATATGAGAGAGAATTTATCAGACTAAGATGTGTAGCAGATTTGAAGATGGACTCAATGAGGATATTAAGGCATTAATGGGTATTCTTGAGTTGAAAGAATTTGTGGTACTTGTTGAATGGGTTTGTAAAGCCGAAGACTTGGTTAAAGAGAAGAAGAAAGCTTAGTCTGATGCAAGAGATACAAGAAAGAGGTACATGAGTAAGTCATTACCATCCAGTCTAAGAAATCTAGAGAGATGTATTCTCGTTCACAAGTGTTAGCTAGACATTCATACGGGAATCGTAGAAAGTAGAATTCAGGTTTTAGATCTCAGGCTATGTCTGTGGCAAGCGTGGGTAACGCTAAACCTTCTAAGGCTGAATGTCTGCAATGTGGTAGACGTCATTCTGGCAACTGTAAAGTGAGTGAAAGATCATGTTTTAAATATGGTTCTTTAGACCACTTTATTGAGGATTGTGCTGAGATGATTGAAAAAGAAAGATTTCAGACTCCAAGACCAAGTGGCGTAGCTTCTAGGGGAAGACCCTCGAGAAATGTTGGGAATGAGTCCAGTAGTAAGAATGTGACACGAGATACAGCAGTGAGGTCTGAAGCTAGAGCTCCGGCTAGAGCTTATGCCATATGTGCACGCGAAGACGCAACTTCTCCTGATGTGATCACTAGTAAAGTTTCTCTTTATGATACTAATGTTATTGCTTTGATAGACCCTCGCTCTACTCATTCGTATGTGTGTATGAAATTGGCATCTATTACGAATATACCTGTCGAGTCTACAGAATTTGTAATTAAGGTGTCTAATCCGTTAGGAAAGCATGTGATAGTTGATAAAGTACGTAAGAAATGTCCTTTGATGGTTAAAGATTATTGTTTTCCGGCCGACATGATGTTGTTTCCGTTTGAAAAATTTGATGTCATACTGGGTATGGATTGGTTGACACTACATTAGGCCATAGTGAATTGTAGACAGAAATTTATGGAATTGAAAAGTGAAAACGGTGATTCTTCGGGTTGAATCAGATGATGCGGATAAGTCGCCAATGATGATTTCTTCAATGATTGCTCAGAGATACTTGAGAAAGGGGTATGAAGCTTATTTGGCATATATATTGAATACAAAAGAACCCGAATAGAAAATCGAATCAGAACTAGTTGTGTGTGAGTATACGGATGTATTTCCGAAGGAATTGCTGGGTTTGCCTCTAATTAGAGAAGTGGAATTTAGTATTGAGCTAATGCCAGGGACGACACCTATCTCTATTGTCCCATATAGAATGCCCCCGATCGAACTGAAAGAATTGAAGTCACAGTTGCAAGAGCTGACCGACAAAGATTTTGTGAGGCCAAGATTTTCACTGTGGGGTATTCCCGTACTATTCGTGAAAAAGAAGGACGGCTCTATGAGATTATGCATTGACTACCGAAAACTCAATAAAGTGACAATAAAAAATAAGTATCCTCTTCCAAGGATTGATGACTTGTTTGATCACCTGAAGGAAGCGATGTGGTTCTCTAAGATAGACTTGAGGTCCAGATACTACCAATTACGAGTGAAAGAGTCTGATGTGCCTAAAACTACCTTTAGAACGAGGTATGGCCACTATGAGTTTCTTGTTATGCCATTTGGACTAATGAATGCTCCTGCCGTGTTTATAGATTTAGTGAACCAGATTTTTCAGCCATATTTAGATAAGTTTGTTGTGGTGTTTATTGATGATATTTTGATTTATTCTAGAGATGAGGCAGAGCATGCCGAGCACTTGAGAACTATTTTACAAACTCTGAGGGATAAACAGTTATATGCCAAGTTTAGTAAAAGCGAGTTTTGGCTTCGAAAGGTTAGGTTTTTAGGCCACATTGTTTCAGGGGATGGTATACGAGTTGATCCTAGTAAGATTTCTGCTATTGTCGAATGGAAGCCGCTGAGGAATGTAACCAAAGTTAGGAGCTTTTTGGGTTTAGCCAGTTATTACAGATGATTTTTGAAAGGATTTTTTATGATAGCCACCCTAATGACGAGGTTGTTGCAAAAGGATGTTAAGTTTGAATGGACGGAGAAATGCCAACAGATTTTTGAGAAACTGAAAGCATTGTTAACTGAGGCACAAGTGTTAATACAACTGAAATCAAGGAAAGAATTTGTGATTTATAGTGATGCATCCTTGAATGGACTAGGTTGTGTCCTTATGCAAGAAGATAAGGTAGAAGCTTATGCTTCGAGGCAACTGAATCCCCATGAGAAGAATTATCCTACAAATGATTTAGAATTAGCTGCTACTGTATTTCCTTTGAAGATTTGGTGGCATTACCTATTCGAGGAGAAATGCCATGTCCATTCAGACCATAAAAGTCTTAAATATCTAATGACTCAAAAGGACTTGAACTTGAGGCAACGAAGATGGCTTGAATTGTTAAAAGATTATGAGCTTGTGATAGATTATCACCCCAATAAGGCAAATGTGGTTGCCGATGCCTTGAGCAAAAAGTCTTTATTTGTTTTGAGATCTATGAGCGCACGGCTAGCCCTATTTCATGATGGTGCTATTCTAGTAGAGTTAAAAGCTAGACCTACTTTTCTTCAATAGATTTGTGATGCTCAGGAAGCTGATAAAGAGTTGGAAGCTAAGAAAGCTCAGTGTGAATCGAGCAGTGAATCAGATTTCTAGAGAGATCCTGATGGTTGTCTAAGGTTTCGTGGAAGGATTTGTGTTCTGAAGAATACTGAGTTGATTCGGAGTATTAATGATTTAAAGAAAATTTATTAGTGGAATGGCATGAAAAGAGATATATCTGAATTTGCATCGAGATGTTTGATTTGCCAACAAGTAAAGGCCGAACGCCAGGTACCTTTAGGTTTACTTCAGCCTATCTTAGTTCCTGAATGGAAATGGGACAGAATTACCATGGACTTTGTGAGAGGCTTGCCATTGACGCCAAGAAAGAAAGATGTCATATGGGTAGTGGTTGATAGATTGACTAAGTCGGCTTATTTTATACCGGTACGCGTTGATTATTCACTTGATAAGTTAGCTGAGCTATATATTTTTGAGATTGTGAGACTTCATGGAGTACCTTTATTGATTATTTCGGATAGGGATCCGAGGTTCACTTCACAGTTCTGGAAGAAGTTACAAGAAACTTTGGGTACAAAGCTAAATTTTAGTAAGCTTTTCATCCACAGACAGGTGGACAATCCTAGAGAGTAATTTAGACACTTGAAGATATGCTTAGATGCGGTGTTCTTGAATTCCAAGGTAGTTGGGAAAAGTACCTACCTTTGGTTGAATTTGCCTATAATAATAGCTATTAGACGAGTTTAAAGATGGCACCTTATGAAGCATCGTATAGACATAAATGTCGTATACCGTTGTATTGGACTGAGCTCAAGGAGAATAAGATTCATGGGATAGATTTGATTAAGGACACCGAGGAAAAGGTGAAAGTAATTCGTGATTGTTTCAAAGCAGTGTCGGATAAACAAAAGTCGTATGTAGATTTGAAAAGGAAAGAAATTGAATACCAGGTTGGTGATAAGGTATTCTTGAAAGTATCCCTGTGGAAGAAGGTTTTAAGATTCGGTAGAAAAGGCAAGTTGAGTCCTCGTTTTATAGGACCGTATGAGGTTACCAAAAGGATAGGGCCTATTGCTTATCGATTGGATTTGCCGACTGAATTAGAAAAGATTCATGATGTGTTTTATGTTTCCATGTTATGTAGGTATAGATCCGACCCTTCACATGTGATTGTACCAACTAAAGTTGAAATCAGACCGTACATGATTTATGGTGAGGAACCTGTTAAGATCTTGGCTCGAGAAGTCAAGCAATTGTGAAACAAAAGTGTTGCTCTTGTGAAAGTTTTATAACAAAGACATGGGGTTGAAGAGGCTACATGGGAGCCCGAGGAGGCTATTAGGAAACAATACCCAAACATTTTTATCGGTAAGATTTTTGGGGACGAAAATCCCTAAAGGGGGGAGAGTTGTAACATCCCAAATTAGGGCCTAGTGAGAGTAGTCGTTTTGAGACCACAAATTTGAGATAGAAATAATTACTTTATGATTCTTATAGGTTTATGTTATGAATGCATACCTGTGTGAAAGTTTCATGAAGAAATTCTATGCATAAAATGTCTAATTGCATTTTAGGGACCAAATTGAACAAAGTACAAAACTTACATTCTAGAAGATTTAAGCATGAAATTTCGTTAGATATTGAATTAGAGGGTCCTAATTAGCAATTTGATCAATTTCTATAATTCTGGACAAAAATGAACATGCATAGGAAAAATGTGAAAGAAAAACCCTAAGGGCATTTTGGTCATTTGGTAATTAAAAAAATAAAAAGGGAAAAATAGGTCAAAATTGGTGTCCATCTTCTTCCTTCATTGCCAAAATTTGCAAGACACCATAGCTAGGGTTTGTTCAACATTTTCAAGCTTGATTATAAGTGCATCCTAGCCTCGCTTTTAATGTTCTTTGCATTTTTGAAGTCCTTGAAGCATGATCTACCCATTTCGAGCTATATTTTGAGCTGGGGTTCATATATAAAATTTAACCCATGTGTAACATGCATGTATTTTGATGATTAATGGAGGAGTATGAATGTTTAATGCATGATAAACATCTTTTACTAGGTGATTTCTAGTGAAAACACCTAAACAAGGGACTTGTTTGTAAAATTGTAAAAGAAAATAGTATTAGCGGGAAATAAGTGAAACTATGGGCTGATAACCAAGAAAATGCATGCATTTCATTTTACGAGTCTAGGGACCAAAGTGAATGTGAAAGTTTAGGGGTCAAAGTGTAAAATTTTAAGAGTATGATTTTTGGACCCACTTGAACAATGTGAATAATAAATAAGTTAAATTTGGCATTATAGATCAAGAAAAATGTGAACCGGGACTTGATCGAGGAAAGAATAAAGTATACGATGATTAGGCTCGATTATCATCATTTTGTATCGAGGTAAGTACATATGCAAATAATATGGTGTTGTAGTATGTTTTAATGCTTTAATATATTGGAACAAATGTTTTATTGTAATTATGAGTTATATGCTTGCCGATTGTTATGAAAGCATGAATGTTATTATGGTCGTTATCCATGACGTTATGAGCAAGTGCGATGGAGATACTATATGCAAGTGAGGAAAAATCTCGTTTGAACCTTAGGAATAGTTTAGGATACAAGTGGCATGTCACTAGGAACTAAGAAGTCCAAACTCGTTCAGTGGTCCGAGTTCGTGAGATATGTGGCATCTAAGCTTGTTGAAAGGTCAGAATTCATTATAGATGCGAGCATCCGAGCTCGTTGAGAGGTCCGGGTTCATTATGGATACGTTACATGTTATGTGGTAGCCTCGGCTATATTTGTAAATTTGACACTTATGTGCAAGATTTTCGCGTCTCCAATAGTATTCCAAGTGGTCAACTGGTAATGTAATGAATGTAGTGAGAGTCCCGAGGAGGACACAAGAAAGAGGTATGGTTATGGATACTTTACGATGAGTACAGGTATGTATGCTAAACCTATAACTAATGCCCTAATAAAGATCGATTTACAATGAGCAAGTATATATGTGCGTATGATGAGAAAGCAAAAAGGTTTCAATGATGAATAGTCTTTATGTATATGTTGCTATGTTTCTGCATGTTGATTCCTTACTACCATTTCATATTATTTGTATGTGGACTTACGATGTGACACCCCTAATTTGACCCTAGTCGGAAAGCGGTTTCGGGACCGCTAAACCGAGTAACCAAATTATTTGAACATGATATTTATTGTCTAAAATAAATGTGTGAAAATTTTAAGCTTCGATTTAGTAAATTTCATGTGAATTTAGTCAATAGGACTTATGTGTGACATTTTTGAAATGTGATAGATCAAAACATAAGGACCTATTAGTGCATGTTGAAAAAGGGGGGACTTGCATGTCAATTTTCCCCCCATCTAGTAGTGGCCGGCCATGACATTAGGATGGACAAAGGGTGATGGGCAAAAAATGTCATAGACATGTTGTGTTGGTGCATCATGGGAGGAAACAATAAAATAAAGAGCATGGGCAATAAAATATTAGTGTTAGTAGGATGAGAAACAAAAAAAAGAAAGGATATGTGTGATTGTCCCCCCTTGCCGTGAGTTGAAGGAAAGAAAAACAAAAAAAAAAAGTGTTCATCCTTTGGTTCATCCTTGGCCAAAAATTTTGAGGAAGGAAGAAGAAAGATTGAAGAGGTTCGGCCATGCATGTAACTAGGCTAAGGTATGTTTGATGATGTTCCATGAGATGCATGCATGTTTTAGTTGTTAGCTTGAGTTCTACCTAGCCCATGGTCTAAATCTTGCTATGTGATGGAAATGACACTCGGCCATGGATGCATCATTCTTGCTTGGTGTTGATGTTGTGTTGGTGAGATATCAAGTTATTTTTGTGACCAAGTTGAGATTTGAATTTTTGGAATGAGTAAGGTTTTCGGTTATGTTGTTTTGTATGAGTAATGGATTGTTGAGTTCATGCTATTATGAATAAAATTGATTAAGAGAGGCTTGAGATAATTAAATATGCATGTTGGTGGTAAGATGAGCATTCGGTTTTTATCATGGAAGCATAGGAAGCTTGTTAAAGTTGAATTTTAGAAAAGCTAAATGTGTGTGTGCTTGTGCTAGTGCCGAATGTGCCTAGGGTGATTTAGCATTGAGTTTGGTGTTATATGAATTGAGTTTTATGGTTTTGGATTTTTAAATGTTGATAAATACTTTGAATAATATATATATGTGGCTTTGAAATGTGAAACTCGGCCAAGTGGTTATAAGCATGATTTTAGAGATTCAATGATATTCGGCCGATTTGAATAATTCATGGCACCCCAAGCAAATTAGTTTTAGATGTTAATAAATATTGAAATTATTTAAAAGCATATTACCGAATGTGATTTTAGTCAATGATTCGGTTATGAGTGCTGATTTGTTTAATAATTAGCCGAATGTGTATTTGTATACTATGAGGTAGTTTAGCTTAAAGAAAATTAAGGTGCTCGGAAGGTGATTGTCGTGGATAGTTTAAGTAATGAAATTTAATTTCTGTTATGTAAAGTGATGACATTGCTGTTTCCAAATTTGAAGTTAAAAATTGTTGATTGAGCATCAAGAGCTTATGGAAACAAAGTCGGATCGTGGAAAAAGGGAAATTGGTCGAATAGTCGGAATTGACGTACATTAGCGATCGAGGTAAGTTTTAAGTATTAAAGCCTATAATGTGATTGAGTATGATATGTTAAGCACATATTAAAAGAATCATAACTCTATTGTAAATTTTTATGCATATAGCCTAATGGCTATTATGAAGTATAGGTAAGTTATTAATATGATATGTTGCCAAATGGATATGATATTATGAAGTGCTAAAAGGATATGTCAGAAGAATAAAATTGTGATAAACCTGCTCAGGACAGCAGCAGTAACATGAATTTAGAAAATCACCATAAATTTATGGATTTGAATTAGAGGCTGAATGAGACATGAAATTAAAGCTTAATGAGTCTAGTTTCAAATGAAATCAAATACAACACACTTTGAATTCTGTAAAATGAGAAATCTGATTCGTAGTGAAGAGTGGTCAGATTAGTCAAACAGTGAAGCAGGGCAAACTTTAAGAAAAATCTGGTATTGATTGGCCGAACCTAAAATTCTGGAAATTTTATGGATGGAAGATATACGAGTCTATATTCAGGAAAAATTAACGGAAAGTGATTTGGAGTTTTGTAGCTCCAGTTATAAATGATTTAGTGACTATTGCTCAGGAAAAATAGCTTGTGCTGAATTTGAGATTGTGTTGTAAACCTTGATAAACTTGTTCTAGTTGCTCATAAGCTATCGATTAAACCCATACGTGAATTCTAAATTGTGATATTGGAAAATGATAGATGTAGATTCAGCCAAGAAAGTGTATATATGTGATAAGGCCTAATGGCCGATGTGATGAATGTGAAAGTGTATATGTGTGATAAGGCCTAATAGCCGATGTGATGAATGTGAAAGTGTATATATGTGATAAGGCCTAATGGCCGATGTGATGAATGTGAAAGTGTATATATATGTGATAAGGCCTAATGGCCGATGTGATGAATGTGAAAGTGTATATGTGTGATAAGGCCTAATAGCCGATGTGATGAATGTGAAAGTGTATATGTGTGATAAGGCCTAATAGCCGATGTGATGAATGTGAAAGTGTATATGTGTGATAAGGCCTAATAGCCGATGTGATGAATGTGAAAGTGTATATATGTGATAAGGCCTAATGGCCTAATGGCCGATGTGATGAATGTGAAAGTGTATATATGTGACAGGGCCGAGTGGCCAACGTGATGGATGTGAAAGTGCATAAATGTGATAAGTCCCGAAGGGCATTTGTGTCAGTACTATATCCGGGTTAAAACCCCGCAGGCTTTATGCGAGAATATTATCACTCATTAATGTCCGTAAGCTTCGTGCTCGTACTATATCCGAGCTCTAAAGACCCGATGACTACGTGTGGGAATTTTGTCCGGGTAAGACCCGATAACTTCGTGTGGAGATTATGTCCGGGTAAGACTTCGTAATAAGAATTGCTTATAAATATATTCAATGCGAAAGGTTAAACAGGTATGTACTCCAAGTTTATATGTGAGCTTGATTTGCACTAAATAATAAGGTAGTTATGTGATGCATACGAGAGCAATCTATGAGACTATTCCTATGATTATGTGACATCGGATCAGTGTGAGAGGTGATGTGAAATCATACGATATATCTATGTCACATGAGCTCACTTTTATGTGAAAGTTTATCTGCCTATTGTATATGATGAAATGTGCATATTCGGTAAAGGGATGGTATGCCCGAAGGAAGAGTGAATAAAAATACGAACAACTATGTTATAATTTGATTGTTATCTGTTGACACTGCTTAAAACTTACTAAGCATTGTAATGCTTACTCCGTTTACTCTGTTTCCTCTATTTTATAGATCTCATTGCGAAGCTACAGGCTCGGGGATCGTCAGCAACTAGTCACACTATCACTATCCACTGTTTGGTACAGCTATGTTTTGGATTATCTTATGGCATGTATAAAATAGACTAGTGGCGGAAGAATATTTTGGTTAATGTATATAGCCATGCGAAAATGACTTATATATGTTTGAGCATAATGTTATAATCATTTGGTATGGAATGATTAATCACTATCATAATTTGTGCTATTTATGCTAAAAGGGCTAGTTGAATCATGGAAACTATGAAATAGGTAAAGTCTACCTTAAATGCAGATGCTGGCAGCAGCAGTGATGTAGATTTGGAAAATCACTAAAAATAGTAGGATTGGAATTAAATAATGAATAAATTATGTAAACTAACCTTGATGAATCTATTTTCATAGGAAAGTAACGAAACGATCATATGGACAGTATGTTAAGAGATATTCAGGTTCTCGTGAGACAGGGCCAAAACGGTTTCTGGATTCCCTGTTCCGAATTTGGAAATTCATTATAAATTAACCAGAGATAATTAGGAGTCATGCCATACATGTATAGATTCCTCTCTGAGTATAGTTTCTATAGAAACAAACGGTATCAGTATTGAAGCTCTGTGCAGGGAGATATCCAAGTCGTAATGCGCAAAGGTCAGTGTAGTCGATCCCTGTAACATGGGAGACTTTGACTAATAAACTGTACTAATTGGCCCGACCAAAAATTCTAGAAAAAAATATGTAGATGGAAATATGAGTCTAGTTTCAGGGAAAAATTACGAAACTGATTTTTGAGTTGTGAAACTCAAGATATGATTTTTAAGGTGACAGTGTCGCAGTTAGCCAACTGCCTGGAAAATTTTAAAATGGACTGCGATAGTAAGCGAATTTAGTCTGTGAAACCCTCGTGTCCGACTCCGGCAACGGTCTCGGGTACGGGGTGTTACATACTAACCTTTAATGCTTACTTCCCTCTCTTTCCACCCTTTTTAGTTTCGCCAAGCTAGCTCAGGGACCGGAAGCTGTTGGAGTATTTGATCACACTATCAAAAGATTACTGGGTATAGTGAAATTATTATTTTGAGTATGGCATGTATAAGGAACTTGGTCATTTTGTGATACGTGTCATGCTATTTGGCCAAATTGTGAAGGCCTATGACAATGATGATTCATTTTGTATTGGCCATGTGATATGGCTCATATTTGATCATTTGGGTTGTAATCTAATTATTCATGCATGCATGCACTAGTGTTTCGATGGTATGATATGTTTTTGCTTGGTGCGTGCATGATAATAATGTGATATGTTGTTGATCGATGAATGTATGGTAAAGTATGAATCTGGTGCTAAAGGATAAGGAGTGACCTAATAGCTTAAAATGACTATATGCATGAATGCTAAATCTGAAGTTATGGTAACAAGTTTAATAATGCATGAAATTGGTAGGGAATGCCTTTAAATAGTACAACAAATGAATGTGAAATAGAATGACATTATAAAGATGTGAGAGTGCCATGGTGGAGAATATTTGAGTGCCTAAATATGTTATGTCGCATGTTATAAAGTATGTTTGAATGTATGGGTGATTGTGGGTGACTACTGGCTTGGAAAATAGCCTTTAAATGGTCCACTCAGGTAGACACACGAGCATGTGTCTAGACCGTGTGTGACACATGGTCTGCACATGGTCTGCCCCATGGGCATGTTGAATGGCCGTGTGTCCTCTGCACCTAAAATTTCTAAGTCAGAATGCATGGTAGTAAACACATGGGTAGAGACACGGCCATGTGTCTCAACCGTGTGGAGTATGGCCTAACACACGGGCGTGTGCCTTGGCCGTGTGCCCCTAAATGAGCAATGACATCATAAACAGAATGTCCAGATTTTTGGACACGGGCGATGACACAGGCGTGTGCTCGACCATGTGAAAACCTCTTTAGGTTCGAAATGAAAAATAATTCTGGAAATTCCACATGGGAAACAGGCGTGTCCCAAAGCGCATGGGCGTGAGTATTACCTTCACACGGGCGTGTAAAGCTTAAACCTAGAATATTTTTTTTAGATTTTTTTAAGTTCTCGGTTTAGTTTCAGATTGCTTTTAATGAATGTTTTGGACCTCGCAGATCCATAATAAGGATAATATGATCTTTTTTATTGGATTTAATTTGGAACAAAATTTTATGATACATATTTTGCAGAGATGCCCTATTTATGTACAGTAATGCTCATACCTTGTCCCGGTCTCGGGTACGGGTAAGTGGTGTTACACAGCTAATTTGTCAAGTGAATAATCTGTACGTACTGGAATGAAATGTGCTATTTTCATTAGTCGGTCTACGACAACCCAAATAGCATCTTTCGTTTTCAGAGGCAAAGGCAAACCTGATACAAAATCCATCGTAACTCTATCCCATTTCCATTCTGGTATCATCACTGGTTGTAGTAATCCTGAAGGCACTTGGTGTTCGGGTTTAGCTTGCTGATACACTAAACATCTCGATACAAATTCTAAAATGTCTCATTTCATACTCGACCACCAATACAATTGTTTCAAATCATTATACATTTTGGTACTTCCTGGGTGAACAGATAAACAACCACTATGTGCTTCGTGTAAAATTTTCAGAATGAGTTCGGAATTCTTTGGTATGCAGATTCTATTGCGGAACATTAAACAATCGTCGGCTCTGATATGATAATCTGAATCACTATTCGACTCACATTGCATTCTTTTAGCTTGTAACTCGGTATCACACTTTTGAGCTTCACAAATTTGTTGAACAAAAACCAGTTTATCTTTCAACCCTGCAATATCGAACCACCATCAGACAAGCTTAGCTGAGTATTCATCACTCTCAAAGTAAATAGAAATTTTCTACTTAAAGCACCTGTAACTACATTCACTTTCCCCAGATGATAATCAATTACTAACTCGTAATCTTTCAATAGCTCGAGCCATCTTCGTTGTTGTAAGTTTAGATCTTTCTAAGTCATTAAGTACTTTCAACTTTTGTGATCGATAAATATGTGACACTTTTCACCGTACAAATGATGTCACCAAATATTTAATGCAAAAACAATATTGGCCAATTCTAAATCGTGCGTCGGATAGTTCTTTTCATGCGGCTTCAACTGGCTCGAGGCATAAGCTATCACTTTTCCATCTTGCATCAACACGCAACCCAAACCAGTCAATGACTCGTCGCTGTAAATTAAAAATTCTTTACTCGACTCAGGTTGTACCAACCCTGGCGCCTCAATTAACATAGCTTTCAACTAATCGAAACTCTGTTGACATTTCTCAGACCACTCGAATTTCACATCTTTCTGTAGCAATTGGGTCATCAGTGTAGCAATCATCAAAAATCCTTTAACAAAATGTCAATAATAACCAGCTAACCCTCGAAAAATTTTGACTTCTGATACATTCCTTGGTGGTTTCCAATCAACAACCGTAAAAATCTTGCTCGGGTCAACTCTTATACCTTCCACTCAAACAATGTGCCCCAAAAATCTGACTTCTCGAAGCCAAAACTCACATTTGCTGAATTTAGTGAACAATTGCTTATCTTTCAAATTTTGTAGCACAATTCTCAAATGCTCGACATGCTCAGACTCATCATGTGAATAGATTAGAATGTTGTCAATGAACAAAACAATGAATCTGTCTAAATACGGTCTAAAAACTTGCTTCATCAAATCCATAAAGATTATAAGAGCATTAGTCAATCCGAAAGGCATAACAAGAAATTCATAATGTCCTCTAAATGCAATTTTTGGCACATCTGAGTCCTTAACTGGCAACTGATTATAGCCAGATCTCAAATCAATCTTTGAAAACACTGTTGCCCCTTTTAATTGATCAAACAAATCATCTATTCTCAACAAAGGATACTTATTATTTATCATAACCTTACTGAGCTGTCGATAGTCAATGAACATTCTCATTGACTCGTCTTTCTTCTTTACAAACAATACTGGCGCAACCCAGGATGAAAAACTAGGCCTTGTAAAACCTCTATATGTTAACTCTTGCAATTGGGATTTCAACTCTTTCAACTCTGTCAGACCTATTCTATATGGAGCTATAGATATTGGTGAAGTTCTTGGTACTAACTCAATAGCAAATTCGACTTCTCCGATCGGTGGTAACCCAGGCAACTCTTTTGGAAACACATCTGGAAATTCACAAACAATAGGCACTGACTCAATCTTTAATTCAGACACTTTTTTATCTAAAACATAACAAAGGTATGCTTCACAACCTTTTCTCACACATCTCTGAGCTGACATAGACAAAATTACAATAGGCAATTCACTCAATCCATCTGATTCAATTCGAATGATTTCACTATTCTAACATTTCAATTCAATAACCTTTCGTCTATAATTCACAACAGCATCATGCAGAATTAACCAATCCATTCCCAAAATTACGTCGAATTCATCAAATAGCAATAGCATTAAATCATCCAGAAAATAGTAACCCCAAGTCATTAAAGGACAGTTCTTGCAAACTTTATCAACTAGAATATACTTGCCTAAGGGGTTCAATACTTTAATCATAAACTCACTAAATTCAACAGGCAATTTCTTACTAGATACTAAATTCTCAAAAACATACGAATGTGTCGATCCAGGATGATGCGATCGTGCCCCATGGTTCAGCTAGTTCGAGCAAGGATTCTATGGTGCTACCACAAGGTCCTGTCACTCGAGCTCGAGCCAAGAAGTTTAAGCAGTCTATCACAGTTTTTGTAGCTCAACTTTGGAATGAAGGGCTATTAGGACACTCCGAGAAAGCTGATTCCAGCTCCTTGAACTCACCATGCAACTACCTGCAAGTCCAGCTCAGCTCATCGAGCTCACCACCAGTGTGACAGCCCTAAAGTGACCCTAGTCGAAAAGCGGTTTCGGGACCGTTAAACCGAGTCACCAAATTATTTGAATATGATAATTCTTGTCTAAAATACGTGAATATGAATGTGTGAAAGTTTTAAGCTTCGATTTAGTTAATTGTATGTGAATTTAGTCAATAGGACTTATGTGTGACACTTTTGAAATGTGATAGGTTAATCTATAAGGATCTATTAGTGCATGTAATCAAAGGGGTGGACTTGCATGTCAATTTCCCCATTTAATTAGTAGTGGTCGGCCATGACAATAAGGGTGGACAAAATGTGATGGGTAAAACATGTCATAAACATGTTGTGTTAATGCTTTATGTTAGAAATGATAAAATAAGGAGCATGGTAATAAAATAATGAAAAGGGAAAATGAAAAAAAAAAGTTCTCATGTTGTTGAACTTGGCCGAATAGAAGAAAGAAAAAGAAGGGAAAGAGCTTGGAGAAAATCGGCTATGGTGGTTCACTAGACTAAGGTATGTTGATGTTGTTCCATGAGATTCATGCATAGTTTTAGTTGTTAGCTTGAGTTCTACCTAGCCCATGGTTTAAATCTTTGCTATGAGATGGAGATGATATTCGGCCATGGGTGTTGTCTTCTTGGTTGGTGTTTGATGTTGTGGTGATGAGGCATGAAGATGAGCTAAGTTTCGGCTAAGGTGGACTTGTGTTGATGTCATTTGCATGCTAAGTGTGAAGCTTTGTAGTGATACATGTAATGGTGATTGATGACTCTTGGATTTTCTTTTTAGCATCTTGAGTTAGACATTAAGTTCTTTGTTTAACCCATGACCAAAATTAAAATGGTATGGTGTCTTGATGCATTCGGCCATGGTAGGAAGTAGATGATAATTGGTAGTAAGGTGAAGTGCAAATGTTAGTATTTGATTACTAGTGTATATATGTGTATTAGCCGAGTTTTGAACTTGAAACAAAATGGTATGTAGTGAATACAAGTAACCATATTTGTAGGAAGTATTAAGCATATAATCGGCCTCAACATGGACATGCATATTCGGCCACATGAGGTAGATGTGTTGCATGTATTCGGTTAGAGGCAAGCATATTGATGCTTTTATCTTGGCTTAGACAATCGGCTAAAAGAGAGTGTGGGCTAAAATGTTGAGTTGATTCATGATTTCGTATATATGTGACTCTAATGTCTAATGTATATATGGGTTAAGTACCTTGAGTTTCTCTTTTTGATGTTCAAATGATTAAATCAATTTATTTGTTAAATTAAGCTCAAGAGCAAAGGGGAACTAAATCCGATAAAGGGAAGGAAAAAGTGATCGAATAGCCGTCGAAATCGTTCGACAACATCCGAGGTAAGTTTTCGAGTAATGAAACTTAGTTTACGATTTGATTAAGTCATGACGTATAATCATAACAAATATACGGTGATATAATGACTCTACTTGAATTATATGTTGAGTTAATTAGTCTATACGTATGATGGGTAGCCGTATGTGCATAGAGATCATGTCATAAAGCAAACCAAATCATGCTGTTTGTATGTGGCTATTGAGCCGAAAATGGGAATGCTTAATAATTGACTTGTATTTGACTTCTAGTTATGAAAATGAAATAAAGATGTATCATGATTTACTGATGTGTTCATGAATATTCGGATGATAATTCCGGGCTAAGTCCCGAAGGCATTTGTGCTAGTGACTAATTCCGGGCTAAGTCCCGAAGGCATTTGTGCTAGTGACTAATTCCGGGCTAAGTCCCGAAGGCATTTGTGCGAGTTACTATATCCGGGCTAAGTTCCGAAGGCATTTGTGCGAGTTACTATATCCGGGCTAAGTCCCGAAAACATTTGTGCGAACTACTATATCCGGGCTAAGTCCCAAAGGCATTTGAGCGAGTGGCTATATCCGGTTAAAGCCCGAAGGTACTTGGTTTGGGAATGAGCGATCTTGCTGTAATAATTTCAATTAATATGCTCGTAAAATCCCAACGATGAGGTATGTTTCGTATATGCATTGGATTAGTTGATTCCTTTTAAATAGTATTCGCTCAGTCGATTAATGAGCTTCGACTTTTGGTTAAGTTGATCTCTTATGTATGAATATAAGGGTTGGTAATGTGAAGTAGGTATGATTTTGAGAATGTGTGTATATGAAATTATCCGTTTAGTCATATGAATGCTATACTTCAATTGTGCCTAATTTCATTGCTCAAAACTTACTAAGCATTAAATGCTTACTCCGTTTCTCTGATTTTCTGTTTTATAGATTTTGGTTCGTCAGCTATCGGACTCGGGATTGTCGAAGTCGAAGTCGTCCACACTATCAAAGCCCTTTTGGTACACTTTTGGTTGAACTCTAAAAATGGCATGTATAGGACTACCCTTTTTGTTGTTGGTCATGTACCCTTTGGTTTTGTATAAATTTGGATAGCCATGCGAAAATGGCTTATATATACTTTGAGCATAGCATTATAATCGTTTTGTATGTCGTTCATTGAGAGGTATTAAAACGTTTGGTAACAATTAGCCATTGGAATGGTTAATCATGATCATTTTGGTGCTTTGTATGACAAATTCTAGTTGATTCATGGAAAACCATGAAATAGGTAAAGTTTACCTTAAAAACAGTTGCTGACAGTAGTAGTGGTGTGGATTTGAAAAATCACTAAAAATAGTAGGAATGAAATTAAATAGTGAATAAATTATGTAATCGAACCTTGATGAATCTTCTTTCATATGGAAGAAACAAAACGATCATATGAGTCGTATTTTGAGAGATATTTAAGTTTTCGTAGAATAGGGCCAGAGCAATTTCTGGATCCCCTGCTCTGACTTTGGAAATTCACTATAAATTAACCAGAGATAATTAGAGGTCATGCCATATATTTATAGATTCCTTTTTGAGTCTAGTTTCGTTAGAAAGAAACGGCATAAGTAATGAAGCCCTGTACAAGAAGATATATAAGTCGTAATGCATGAAGGTCAGAGCAGTCGAACCCTGAAATAGGGGAGACTTTAACTAATAAAATGTACTAATTGGCTTGATCAAAAATTCTAGAAAAAAAATTGTAGATGGATATATGAGTCTAGTTTCAGGTAAAATTTACGATTTCGAGTTTTGGAACTCAAGATATGATTTTTAAGGTAACAGTGACGCAGTTAGCCAGCTTGTCTGGAAAATTTTAAAATGGATTGTGAAAATAAATGAAATATGTCCGTAAATACCTCGTGTTCGACTCCGGCAACGGTCTCGGGTACGGGGTGTTACAACCAGCTCAAGCAAGTTCCCATTCAACTCAAAACCAGCTCACTAGCTTGGAATCAGCTCACTTCCAGTTCCCCAGCTCGGGTCCAGGTCACTACCAGCTCATGAGTCCAAGCCCAGCTCGGTTTTAGTTCATGAGTTGAATTCTATCTCATGAAGACTACTCTGACTTCATTTGACTGCTATTAAATTTTCATTTAATAAGTTCATTAATTATTCAATTAATAAACCACATATTAAATTTAGTTCACATTAGTTTTATTAAATATGTCTTAAAAGTGTTTATTGATGTTAATTAATTTTTCATAACCGAATTTAATGTTTACATTTGTGTTCACATTAGCTTGAATTAATTCTGTTCACATTTTCTTGTATAAACTCAATGGACATATGGAGCATGAGGCAACATGTTTTTTTTGGAGGTGCATGGACGGTTAAGAGCTTTGAATCTCCTAGGTGTATGTTCGGCTAAGTGCATGTATGGCCACATTCAATGTATTCAAGGTTCATGAATGTTTCCATTCATGAATGGTGTGCTACTTCTTCATTTTCCAAGTGACTATTCGGCTAAAATGAGGCTTCCTATTACTTCCTACATGTGGCTGAACATCTCCCTCCATGAACCTTAAAATTTCGTTCACATTACGTTCACATGGCATGGCCTTTCAATTCAAAGTGTTCACACCTATGGACTCTTCAAGAATCGACATTCACACTTAATTTGGCTCATGAAGTCTCCTCAATTAATTCCCAACTTTTCACCAAATAACATGAATTGATTGCCTCAATTACTCAAGTTGGCCGAACCTAGCTAATGTCCAAGGGAGTCTCTCATTCATGATTCATTTCCTTAAGCATGAAGAACCTTCAAGACATCTCCACCATAGCCGAATCTGGTCATGAACATCAAAGGACTTCTTTCTAGAATTTTCAAGATGCATTCATGAGACTTTTACTTAATTATTAAGTATGTAAAGTGTCCATTCGGTTAGCTAGTCTTTAGGCTATAAATACTTGTTATTTTTCTTTGTAAAAAAAAACTTTTGACTTTTGTTAATGTTATGCTGCCAAAATTGTGATGCAAAACTTTTCTCAAATTTTGTTCAAAGATTCGATTGGCTTCCTAGCATTCTAGTTGTGTCAACCGTTGTCCTTTATCGAAACCGAACTTATCACTACTCGTAGTGTGGCGTTCAAACATACCGAGGTTCCTATCTTGTTAGATATTGGGTCTAGATTTTCCTTTACCATACCCAAACCGAACTAAAAGAGCCTATAAACAACGGGTCGATACTAAATCGATATTGGTTCTTGTTTGCACTTTTTGTTCAACTCCAGTTCTCCATTTACCAAATTGTACCTAAACTGGCCATTCCATTTGTACCATTTCATAATACCATCTCGTTCTTACCCTTCATACCATTACTTCCATTTCTTCAATTCCCCTTACCTAATTGAACCAATTCATTCATCTATACCTATTCGGACCCTAAATCCGAACTTTCAATTCTTCTTACCTATTCCAATTCGAACCAAAACCAATATCCTTCTTTCCCATATCCGACCTTTCAATTAAACCTAGCGTAACTTCTTGTCGACGATCGGGCACACTAATACGACTCGGCTTTTCTGAGGCTGATCGTATCATCTAGTATCAGAGCTACTAAAACGAGAAGTTCGTGCGACGAAATCATCCCCGAGCTAGTCCTAGTGTACTCATGTAAGTAGGATTCAAAAAAAAGAGTATAGAAAAAAATTTTCGTATACGAAGTTTTCTCATTTTGATTAGTTTGTTGTTGTTACTACAAAAATAAAAATCTACGCAGCCGAAGAGAAAAAAAATCGCCTACAGAAGTGTTCCTATTGTATTTAGTTTGCTTATATAGTACAAAAAAAAGTTATACAAGTTAAAAAAAATAAAAAAATATAAAGTGGTAACTTGTTCTATTGTAATTCAGTCTCGATCCATCTTCTATTCTACTATCCCTAATCATATACACGCCACACTTTTAACCCAATTCCCTACTCTTTCAGCCTACCCTAAACCGAATACATCAATCACTTGTTCCCCTTTTGAGCCGACCACCTAGACCAAGGACTAAGCCTTAACGAATCTGCTACGAAATCACAAGAAAAGTTACGAGAGGTAAAAGGCACGAGAGTTGTGAGCGCAATAGAGCAGAGGTAAAAGCCTATCCTCGAGTGTAAACACGAGTGTGAGTGAATCATCTTTCTTTTCCTTTCTGAGTGATTGTGAGATTTCGTGGTGAGGTTTATTTGACTATAGTTTAAATGTCACAAGAGTCAGATCACAATATGGAAGACCGTCCAGCAAGACAACCCGTTCGCAACATCCCCGACTTAAATATGCAAGCCTTATTACGAGAAATGGAGCGACTCCTAGATCGAAGGCTCAACCCAATCGAAAATCGATTATTCCAAGTTGAAACAATTGGCCAACGTGAAAGAACGCCCGAGGCGGCTAGACAAAGGCAGGAGAGGCCAAATCAAAATCGGGGAAGACGAAGGTTCCAAGACGATGAAGCAAATGACCTTAGTGATCTTGAAAGCGAACAAGAGTCTAAAGCTAGTGATCGACGTAGGCAACACAGAAAACGAGATCGAAGACGCAAAGATGATGATCTCAAGAACATTAAATTGTCTATTCCACCGTTTCAAGGTAGATCAGATCCGGATGTCTATCTTGAATGGGAGAAAAAGACAGAGTTGGTGTTCGAATGTCACAACTATTCTGAGAAAAAGAAGGTAAAACTAGCGGCGATAGAGTTCACGGACTATGCCATGATTTGGTGGGATCAATTAACTACTAACCAAAGGCGTAACGGAGAACGTCCTATTTCCACATGGGCCGAAATGAAGGCGACCATGAGGCGACGCTTTATTCCCACATATTACCACCGGGAGTTACACCAAAAACTCCAAAATCTAACGCAAGGGACCAAAAGTGTCGAGGACTACTTTAAAGAGATGGAAATCGTGATGATTCGCGCGGACGTGCAAGAAGACCCTGAAGCAACGATGGCGTGATTCTTGGCAGGTTTAAACCACGATATTTCCAATGTTGTCGAATTACAACACTACCTTGAAGTGGTAGACATGGTCCATATGGCCATCAAGGTAGAAAAGCAACTCAAACGAAAGGGACCGAGTCAAGGATTTACCACTTCCAACACTCTCAAATGGGGCCAAGGAATGAGTAAAGGTGTTTCCAATTCCCGAGGAAAGGAGTTCACGGCTCTTCCGAAAACCAATAAGCCTACCACCGAAGTGAAGAAAGGCAATGCACCGAATCATCCTTCAATCGAAATCAGGACATCAAGTGCTTTAAGTGCCTTGGGAGGGGCCACATAGCAATTCAATGTCCTAACCGAAGGACCATGGTGTTGAGGGCTGATGGCGAGATCGAAACGGAGGACGAGGAACAGAAAGAGTCTGAATCGACTTCTAAAGTCGAGGAGGACTTAGAACAACCTATGGAAGGAGAACTACTAGTGGTAAAGTGAAGTCTAAGTCTCCAAGGCGCGGAAAATGACCTCCAATGAGAGAACATCTTCCACACCCGATGTCCAGTCGGAGGCAAAGTATGTAGTGTCATCATCGATGGAGGCAGTTCTACCAACGTAGCAAGTACGATAATGGTTTAAAAGCTTGGTCTGCCCACAACTAAGCATCCGAGTCCTTACAAACTTCAATGGCTCAATGACGGAGGAGAGCTTAAGGTAACGAAGCAAGTACTTGTCTCTTTCAACATCGACAAGTATTCGGATGAAGTTCTTTGTGACGTCGTACCGATGCATGCGGGGCATTTGTTACTTGGCCGACCGTGGCAATTTGATAGACGAGTTCAACATGATGGGTATACCAACCGGTATACATTCAAATTTATGGGAAAGAATGTGACGTTGGCACCGTTGACTCCCAAACAAGTGTATGAAGACCAAATCAAGCTAAAAGATTCTATTGAGAAAATAAGGAAAAAGAAAAAGAAAGTTGTAAAAAAATAAAAGAAGAGAAAAATAAGAAAAAGAAAACAAAAGAGATTGACAAGAAAAATATCCAAGAAAAATAAGAAAACGAAAAGAAAATCGAGAAAATGAGTGTTTTTGCAAGAGTTAGTGATGTGAGGAAGGCTTTGGTGATGAATCGAACTGTTCTTGTACTTTTGTACAAGGAAGCATTAATTTCTACTAACGATTTACCCGATACCCTATCCCCTCCTATTTTGTCTTTGTTGCAGGATTTCCAAGACATTTTTCCGGAAGAAGCCCCGAGTGGTCTTCCACCACTTCGTGGAATCGAGCATCAAATTGATTTTGTGCCAGGAGCGGTTATTCCAAATCAACCTACTTACTGAGCCAATCCGGATGAGACCAAAGAGTTGCAAAGACAAGTCAATGAATTGATGGAAAAAGGCTACATTCGCAAGAGCCTAAGTCCCTGTGATGTTCCTGTATTATTGGTACCGAAAAAGGACGGAACATGGCGCATGTACATGGATTGCCGAGCCGTTAACAATATAACGATCAAATACCGTCATCCCATTCCTTGCTTAGATGACATGTTACATGAGCTTAGTGGGGCCAAAGTGTTCTCAAAAATTGATTTGAAGAGTGGCTACCACCAAATTCGGATGCGAGAAGGAGACGAATGGAAAATGGCATTCAAGACCAAGCACGGACTATACGAATGGTTGGTTATGCCTTTTGGCCTTACCAAAGCTCCAAGTACGTTCATGAGACTAATGAACCATGTCTTAAGGCCTTTCATCGGTAAGTTTTGTGTGGTATATTTCGACGATATATTGATTTACAGCAAATCTATGGAAGAACATGTAAGTCATCTCAAATCTGTTTTAGAAGTTTTGCGAAAAGAGAACTTATATGCTAATTTAAAGAAATGTTCTTTTTGTTCTAACAAAACTGTTTTTCTAAGATTTATAGTTAGTGCGGATGGTCTCGAGGTAGACCAAGAGAAGATTAAGGCCATACAAGATTAGCCAAGGCCTACGAGCGTTACACAAGTTCGAAGTTTCCATGGCCTAGCAAGTTTCTACCGACGATTCGTTTCGAATTTTAGCACTATTGCTGCTCCACTTACGAGTGTTATTAAGAAAAATTCTTCTTCTATTTGGAACGATGAACAAGAGAAATCATTTATAAAAATCAAAGATTGTCTCACTAACGCTCCTTTGCTTGCCCTTCCAGATTTCTCGAAGACTTTTGAGATCGAGTGCGATGCTTCAGGCATTGGAATTGGGGCCGTGTTGACACAAGACGGACGTCCTGTGGCTTACTTTAGTGAAAAACTCAATGGAGCCGTAATCAACTATCCAGTGTATGATAAAGAGATGTACGCGCTCATACAAGCCCTTGAGACATGGCAACATTACTTGTGGCCTAAGGAATTCGTTATTCACTCCGATCATGAAGCCTTGAAGCACATCAAAGGCCAACATAAGTTAAACTGATGCCACGTGAACTGGGTTGAATACCTTGAGTCGTTTCCATATGTCATCAAATATAAGAAAGGTAAAGATAATATCGTGGCTGATGCGCTCTCAAGAAGGTATACTATGTTATCATATTTGGATTCTAAGATTCTTGGTTTTGCATTATTAAAAGATTCCTATGTAAACGATTCCGATTTTGGAGAGATATTTGTTTCTTGTGAGAAAGGTCCTTTTGAAAATTTTTACAGGTATGATATCTTTTCCGAGAAGGTAAATTATGCATTCCTTGTGGATCTGTTCGAGACCTATTAGTGCATGAGGCACATAGTGGCAGGCTTATGGGACACTTCAGAGTCAATAAGACGCTTGCCACTCTCCATGAACATTTTTATTGGCTGTGGATACGAAAAGACGAGGAGCAAGTTTGCGAAAGGTGTATAGCCTGCAAAAATGCTAAATAAAAGGTTCAACCCTATGGCTTGTACACACCATTGCCCATTTCTGAAGCACCGTGGATTGACATCTCATGGACTTTGTTCTCGGACTTCCGTGCACAGAAAGGGGGAAGGATTCTATTTTCATTGTTGTTGATAGAATTTCAAAAATGTCTCATTTTATTGCCTGTACTAAGACTGACGATGCCGTCCATGTTGCGAACTTGTTTTTCAGGGATATCGTTAGACTACATGGCATTCCTCGTACGATCGTGTCGGACAGAGATGCAAAATTCTTAAGTCACTTTTGGACGTCTTTGTGGGGTAAATTAGGGACCAAACTTCTGTTTTCGACCACCTCCCACCCCCAAACCGATGGCCAAATGGAAGTTGTCAATAGAGTTCTATCTACTTTGCTTCGGGCCATCGTTCGAAAGAATTTGAAGACATGGGAGGATTGTCTACTCCATATTGAGTTTGCGTATAATCATTCTATCCGTTCGGCGACTAAATTCTCCCTATTTGAAATTGTTTACGGTTTTAATCCCTTGACTCCTTTAGATTTATTGCCTTTACCTACTGATCAGTTTGTCCATGCAGATGCAAAGAAAAAGGCAGATTTTGTCAAGGATTTACATAGCAAGGTGCGGGCCAATATCGAGGCTAGGACTAATCCCTATGTGCGTAATGCGAACAAAGGCCAAAAACGAGTAGTTTTTGAACCCGAAGAATGGGTTTGGATTCATATGTGCAAGGACCGTTTTCCGGTCCAACGGATATCTAAACTACTGCCTCGCGGAGACGGTCCTTTTCAATTTTTAGAGCGAATAAATGAAAATTCTTATAAAATTGACTTGCCAAGAGATTATAATGTCAGCGCTACTTTTAATGTGTCAGATTTAACCCCTTTTGATGCAGATTTCGACTTGAGGACAAGTCATTTTGAAGAGGGGGGATGTAACACCCCATACCCGAGACCGTTGCCGGAGTCGAACACGAGGTGCTAACAGACTTAATTCATTTATTTTCACAGACCATTTTAAAAATTTCCAGACAAGCTGGCTAACTGCGTCACTGTCACCTTAAAAATCATATCTTGAGTTCCAAAACTCGAAAACCAGTTTCGTAAATTTTACCTGAAACTAGACTCATATATCCATCTACAAATTGTTTTCTAGAATTTTTGGTGGAGCTAATTAGTACAGTTTATTAGTTAAAGTCTCCCCTATTTCAGGGTTCGACTACTCTGACCTTCATGCATTACGACTTAGATATCTCCTTGTACAGGGATTCAATACTTATGTCGTTTGTTTCTAAAGAAACTATACTCGAAAAGGAATCTTTACATATAGGGCATGACTTCTAATTATCTCTGGTTAATTTATAGTGAATTTCCAAAATCAGAACAGGGGATCCAGAAATCGCTCTGGCCCTGTTTCACGAAAACTTAAGCATCTCATAAAATACGGCTCATATGATCGTTTCGTTACTTTCATATGAAAGTAGATTCATCAAGGTTCGATTACATAATTTATTCACTATTTAATTCCATTTCTAATATTTTTAGTGATTTTTCAAATCCACACCACTGCTGCTGTCAGCATCTGTTTTTAAGGTAAACTTTACCTATTTCATGGTTTTCCATGAATCAACTAGAATTTGTCATACAAAGCACCAAAATGATCATGATTAACCATTCCAATGGCTAATCGTTACCAAACATTTCCATACCTCTCAATGAACAACATACAAAACGATTATAATGCTATGCTCAAAGTATATATAAGCCATTTTCGCATGGCTATCCAAATTTATACAAAACCAAAGGGTACATACCAACAACAACAAGGGTAGTCCTATACATGCCATTTTCAGAGTTCAACCAAAAGTGTACCAAAAGGGCTTTGATAGTGTGGACGACTTCGACTTCGACAATCCCGAGTCCGATAGCTGACGAACCAAAATCTATAAAATAGAGATTCAAAGAACGGAGTAAGCATTTAATGCTTAGTAAGTTTTGAGCAATGAAATTAGGCACAATTGAAGTATAGCATTCATATCACTAAACGGATAATTCATATACACATATTCTCAAAATCATTCCTACTTCACATTTCCAACCCTTATATTCATGCATAAGGGATCAACTTAACCAAAGGCCGGAAGCTTATTAATCGACTGAGCGAATAATATTTAAAAGGAATCAACTATTCCAATGCATATACAAAACATACCTCATCATTGGGATTTTACGAGCGTATTAATTGAAATTATTACAGCAAGATCGCTCATTCCCCAACCAAGTACCTTCGGGATTTAGCCGGACATAGCTACTCGCTCAAATGCCTTTGGGACTTAGCCCAGACATAGTAACTCGCACAAATGCCTTCGGGACTTAGCCCGGATATAGTAACTCACACAAATGCCTTCGGGACTTAGCCCGGAATTAGTCACTAGCACAAATGCCTTCGGGACTTAGCCCAGAATTAGTCACTAGCACAAATGCCTTCGGGACTTAGCCCGGTTATCATCCAAATATTCATGCACATAACCATAAATCATGACACATCTATATTTCATTTTCATAATTAGAATTCAAACACAAGTCACTTATCAAGCATTACCATTTTCGGCTCAATAGCCACATACAAGAGCATGATTGTGATTTGCTTATAACATGATCTAATCGAACCATAATCTAAGTTCCATTACTCAAAAACTTACCTCGGATGTTGTCGAACGATTTCGACGGCTATTCGATCACTTTTTCCTTCCCTTTATCGGATTTAGTTCCCCTTTGCTCTTGAGCTTAATTTAACAAATAAATTGATTTAATTATTTGAACATCAAAAAGAGAAACTCAAGGTACTTAGCCCATATATACATTAGAAATTAGAGTCACATATATATGAAATCATGAATCAAACTCAATATATTAGCCGACACTCTCTTTTAGCCGATTATCTAAGCCAAGATAAAAGCATCAATATGCTTGCCTCTAACCAAATACATGCAACACCAATCTATCTCATGTGGCCGAATATGCATGTCTATGTTGAGGCCAATTATATACTTAATACATTCTACAAATATGGTTACTTGTATTGACTAAATACCATTTTGTTTCAAGTTCAAAACTCGGCTAATACCATATATACACTAGTAATCACATACTAACATTTGCACTTCACCTTAATAGCTAGCTTAGCAAACCTTAATTTAACATATAATTGTTCATAACACAATTAAAGCATCCTTTCCATTCCATCGATTCAAAACACATACATTACTCAATAATGTTCAAAATCATATTCGGCCTTAGTACACCCTTGTTAGCCGATTTTTCTTCATTTAGCAACTAGTGCACATATGTGCTCATTTGCTAGACTCTACTTCACCTAACTACCCTTTCTCATCCGAATAACATGAACAACATTTACTCTTGACATCAAGCATTCTTTAATTCGGGTATTACTAGTATGAGCTTTAACCATTCATATTTTTAGAAAGACCAAGATCTTTCCTCAATACATTCATCATCAAGATTCAAGTAAAACAATCAAAATTCCTTCCCTTATAACCATAGCTGAAGGCTCTATTCACCCATCAAAAGTGGAAATTTTTGCATGGGCTAAGCAAGAACCATGATAATTTACCTAAAACAAGTAATTATTTCACAATTTCAACACAATATACTAACCTTCCTAAGGATTCAAGTGACCGAAATTCTTCCCCTCCTTTGTTTCTTCTATTAGGCCAAGTTGAACAACAAAGAAAGAACTTTGTTTTTCCTCCTCTTTCTCTAGTCACGGCAATGGGGAGTAAGGGGGAGACAACTTTGGTTTCTCCTCCCACTCACCTCATGTTTTATCATTCTTAATTCACTATTTTATTTTCTAAACCCATAATGCTAATAGAAAATTCATATTATCATCTATGACCCATCCATGGCCGGCCACTACTCATAATAAATGGATATTTGACATGCAAACCCTTCATTCTTATAGCATGTATTAATTGATCCTTATAGATTAAACTATCACATTTTAAAAGTGTCATACATAAGTCCTATTAGCTGAATTCACATGCAATCGACTATATCGAAGCTTAAAACTTCCACACATTCATATTCACACATTTTAGACAATAAATATCATATTCAAATACTTCGGTGATTCGGTTTAGCGGTCCCGAAACCGCTTTCCGACTAGGGTCACTTTAGGGCTGTCACAACTCTCCCCCACTTAAGAAATTTTTGTCCCCGAAAATTTTACCGGTAAATAGGTTTGGGTATCGTTCTTTCATAGAGTTCTCGGGTTCCCAAGTAGCTTCTTCCATCCCGTGTTTGAGCCATAACACTTTTACTAAAGGAACCTTTTTATTTCGCAACTCTTTCACTTCACGAGCTAGGATACGAATTGGTTCTTCTTCATAACTCATATCAGCTTGAATTTCAACCTCGGAGGGACTTATTATGTGCGAAGGATCAGATCTGTAACGTAGAAGCATTGAAACATGAAAAACTTTATGGATCCTTTCAAGTTCAGGGGGTAAAAGCAACCTATATGCAACTGGACCAACTCGTTCGGAGATTTCATACGGCCGAATGAATCTCGGACTCAATTTGCCCTTACGGCCAAATCTGAGTATCTTTTTCCAAGGTGAAACTTTAAGAAACACTTTGTCTCCCACCTGATACTTAATGTCTTTTCGTTTCAAATCCGCGTACGACTTCTGACGATCTGTGGCTGCCTTCAGACTTTCACGGATTACTTTTACTTTCTGTTCAGCATCTTTAATCAAATCAACTTCGAAAATTTTACTTTCGCCGAGCTCGGTCCAAAACAATGGTGTACGGCATTTACGACCGTACAAAGCCTCGTAAGGTGCCATCTTAATACTTGATTGAAAACTATTGTTGTAAGCGAATTCAATCAAAGGTAAATACCGCTCCCATGAACCACTAAACTCGAGGATGCAACATCTCAACATATCCTCAAGTATCTGAATTATCTGCTCGGATTGACCATCGGTTCGGGGGTGAAAAGCGGTGCTAAAATACAACTTGGTACCCAAAGTTTTTTGCAATTTCTTCCAAAATCGTGAGGTGAATCTCGGATCTCTATCGACACAATAGAAATAGGTACCCCGTGTAATCTCACAATCTGAGAAACATACAATTCAGCTACTTTATCCAATGAAAAATCCGTGCGTACGGGGATAAAGTGAGCCGACTTAGTCAGTCTATCAACAACAACCCAAATCGCATCTTTCTTACTTGCCGACACTGGCAACCCAAATACAAAATCCATCGTGACTCGATCCCATTTCCATTCAGGTATCATGACCGGCTGAAGTAAAACCCGTAGGCACTTGATGTTCCGCCTTCACTTGCTGACATACTAAGCACTTCGAAACAAAATCGAAAATGTCTCGTTTCATACCATGCCACCAAAACTGAAGTCTCAGATCATTGTACATTTTCGTACTCCCTGGGTGAATTGACATTCTGCTACAATGAGCTTCGCTCAGAATCATCGAAATAAGTTCTGAATTTCTTGGAACGCACAAATGAATTTTGAACCTCAAACAATCGTCATCATCAATTTGAAACTCTGATTCCATATTCGAAACACATTCAGCCCGTTTTGCAACTAGTTCATCACCGAATTTCTGAGCTTCACGAATTTGATGAATCAACAATGGTTTGGCCTTTAATTCTGCCACTAACACATTGTCGGATAGAACAGACAAGTGTACATTCATCGCTCCTAAAGCAAACAGTGATTTACGACTTAAGGCATCCGCAACCACATTAGCCTTTCCCGGGTGATAGTCAATGACAAGCTCATAATCTTTCAACAACTCAAGCCAACGTCTTTGTCGCAGATTCAAGTCTCTTTGAGTCATCAAATATTTGAGACTTTTGTGATCCGAATATACATGGCACTTCTCACTAAATAAGTCATGTCGCCATATTTTCAAAGCGAACACGATGGCAGCTAGTTCAAGATCATGGGCCGGATAATTTTTCTCATGTGGCTTCAGTTGTCTCGACGCATAAGCTACAACTCGACCCTCTTGCATCAATATGCAACCCAACCCAAGTAGGGATGCATCACTATAAATGACAAACTCTTTGCCTGATTCGGGCTGCACTAGTACTGGAGCTTCAGTCAAACAAGTTTTCAGTTGATCGAAACTTTTCTAACACTTTTCTGTCCATTCAAACTTAACATCTTTCTGAAGTAGTTTCGTCATTGGTGTGGCTATCATCGAGAAACCCTTTACAAAGCGTCTGTAGTAACTGGCAAGTCCCAAAAAGCTCCGAACTTCAGTAATATTTCTCGGAGGCTTCCAGTTAAGTATGGCCGAAATTTTGTTCGGATCAACTCGAATACCCGATGCAGACACCACATGACCCAAGAAGCTAACCTCTCTTAACCAGAACTCACACTTACTGAACTTAGCATATAACTGCTTATCCCGTAAAATTTGCAACACAAATCCCAGGTGTTCAGCATTATCGGTTTCATTTCTCGAATAGACCAAAATATCATCGATAAACACAACTACAAACCGATCCAAATACGGTCTGAAGATCCGATTCATCAAATCCATAAATACCGTGGGGGCATTAATGAGCCCAAACGGCATCACTAAGAATTCGTAGCGACCGTATCTCGTTCTGAAAGCAGTTTTGGGTATATCCGAATCTTGAATTCGCAACTGATAATATCCCGATCTCAAATATATCTTTGAAAACACCGAGGCTCCTTTTAGTTGATCAAACAAATCATCAATACGCGGTAACGGATATTTATTCTTTATTGTCACTTTATTCAGCTGACGATAGTCGATGCACAACCTCATGGTTCCGTCCTTCTTTTTCACAAACAATACTGGTGCACCCCAAGGTGAGAAACTTGGTCGAGCGAAACCCCTATCCGTCAACTCTTGCAACTGAGCCTTTAACTCTTTTAACTCGGTTGGTGCCATACGGTACGGAGCTATCGAAATCGGTGTAGTCCCAGGTACAAGCTCAATACCAAACTCTACCTCCCGAACAGGTGGTAAACCCGGTAATTCTTCGGGAAAAACATCCGGGTATTCACAAACCACTGGCACAGATTCAGGCTTCTTTTCTAACTCTTTGTCATCAAGTACATATGCAAGGTATGCTTCACACCCCTTTCTTACATATTTCTGAGCCAACATCGATGATATTACAACTGGCAACCTATTCAAGTCAGTAGACTCAACTCGGATTATCTCGTTATTTACACACCTTAAATCGATGGTTTTTCTTTTGCAATTTACAATTGCATCATGTACGGTCAACCAATCCATACCGAGGATAACATCAAATTCATCAAACGGTAAAAGCATCAAATCGGCCGGAAAACAGGAACCTCGGATTACTAGGGGACATTTCTTGCACACTTTGTCGACAAGCATGTAACGACCCAAAAGATTTGACACCCGAATTACAAACTCAGTAGACTCAACAGGTAGAGTCTTACTGGATGCTAAGGTTTCACATATATAAGAATGAGTAGAACCAGGGTCAATCAAAGCAATCACATTAGTATCAAAGAGAGTAAAAGTACCGGTAATAACATCTGGCGAGGAAGCATCCCCGCGTGTGCGTATAGCGTAAGCTCTAGCAGGAGCACGAGCCTCAGATCTGGTTGTAGCATCTCTAGATCCTCTCTGACCGCCACCACTATTGCCCGTATTTCTAGATGGTCTACCCCGAGCAGTAGTAGCACCAGGTTTCCCACTCTAATTTACATTCTGTTCAGACAATCTCGGACAATCTTTAATAAAGTGGTCAGCTGATCCACATTTGTAACAAGAGCGGTCATGGAATCTACAACTCCTCGAATGCCATTTACCACAATACTGACACTCCGTTCTGTCTTGACGATCATTTCCAACACTGGCGACCGAAGTGACTCGTGCACTCACAGGGGGTCGATCACGATCTCATCTAGAAAAACCCGAAGTGTCTCTAGATCAGCCTAAATCATCTCTAAATTTCTTCGATGACTGTTGAAAGGGCCTCCCCGAAGACCTCTTACGAAACTCCTTTGCTCCCATATCAGCTTTTCTTTTCTCCATACTGAGCTCCTCGGCTTTGCAAGCTCGCTCGACAAGTACCACAAATTCTCGGATTTCCAAAATGCCAACATATAGCTTTATATCATCATTCAGTCCATCCTCGAAATGTTTACACATCACGGCTACTGAAGAAATGCATTCTCGAGTGTATCGGCTAAGCCTTACAAACTTTCATTCATAATCGGTAACCGACATGGAACCTTGTTTAAGTTCAAGAAATTCCTTCCATTTTTGATCGATGAATCTCTGACTGATATACTTTTTTTGAAACTCGGTTTGGAAAAATTCCCAAGTTACTTGCTCTCTGGGCACAACAGAAGTCAACGTATTCCACCAATAGTAGGCAGAATCACGAGCAAGGAGATAGTACACTTTAGGCACTCATCGGGTGTGCAAGATAGCTCATCGAGTACCCGAATAGTGTTTTCCAACCAAAATTCAGCTTGCTCGGCATCATCGCTGTCCGTAGCTTTAAATTTAGTAGCCCCGTGTTTTCGGATTCTGTCCACTGAGGGCTTATTTGACCTTATTTGGTCAGTTGCCAGAGGTATTGTAGGTGCGGGGGTGGTATTAGTCAGGAATGGAGGTTGTGGAACAGCCGTATTAGTTCGAATGTATTGGTTGAACCAATCATTCATCACGTTATAAAAAGCTTGTCTAGCTTCATCATTCTGATTACTAGCAATAGGTTGAGAGTCCGTCGGTGCTGTCCCTTGTGCGGGAGCAGGCGCTACACTCCCAAGATCATCAGCTACCGCTCGGTTGGGATCGGGATCCATTACTATAAATAAACACATTTTTCAATTGTTAGAAATCACCACACTATCAAATAATCACATAATGGCATGTATAGCTAGACCCAAACGTATTACGGTAGTCCTAGAATCAACTAAATCGTGGCTCTGATACCAATAAAATTGTAACACCCCGTACCCGAGACTGTTGCCGGAGTCGAACACGAGGTGCTAACAGACTTAATTCATTTATTTTCACAGACCATTTTAAAAATTTCCAGACAAGCTGGCTAACTACGTCACTGTCACCTTAAAAATCATATCTTGAGTTCCAAAACTCAAAAACCAGTTTCGTAAATTTTACCTGAAACTAGACTCATATATCCATCTACAAACTGTTCTCTAGAATTTTTGGTGGAGCCAATTAGTATAGTTTATTAGTTAAAGTCTCCCCTATTTCAGGGTTCGACTACTCAGACCTTCATGCATTACGACTTATATATCTCCTTGTACAGGGCTTCAATACTTATGTCGTTTGTTTCTAAAGAAAATAGACTCGAAAAGGAATCTGTACATATAAGGCATGACTTCTAATTATCTCTGGTTAATTTATAGTGAATTTCCAAAGTCAGAACAGGGGATCCAGAAATCGCTCTGGCCCTGTTTCACGAAAACTTAAGCATCTCATAAATTACGGCTCATATGATCGTTTCGTTACTTTCATATGAAAATAGATTCATCAAGGTTCGATTACATAATTTATTCACTATTTAATTTCATTCCTAATATTTTTAGTGATTTTTCAAATCCACACCACTACTGCTGTCAGCATCTGTTTTTAAGGTAAACTTTACCTATTTCATGGTTTTCCATGAATCAACTAGAATTTGTCATACAAAGCACCAAAATGATCATGATTAACCATTCCAATGGCTAATCGTTACCAAAAATTTCCATACCTCTCAATGAACAACATACAAAACGATTATAATGCTATGCTCAAAGTATATATAAGCCATTTTTGCATGGCTATCCAAATTTTTACAAAACCAAAAGGTACAAGACCAACAACAACAAGGGTAGTCCTATACATGCCATTTTCAGAGTTCAACCAAAAGTGTACCAAAAGGGCTTTGATAGTGTGGACGACTTCGACTTCGACAATCCCAAGTCCGATAGCTGACGAACCAAAATCTATAAAACAGAGATTCAAAGAACGGAGTAAGCATTTAATGCTTAGTAAGTTTTGAGCAATGAAATTAGGCACAATTGAAGTATAGCATTCATATCACTAAACGGATAATTCATATGCACATATTCTCAAAATCATTCCTACTTCACATTTCCAACCCTTATATTCATGCATAAGGGATCAACTTAACCAAAGGCCGGAAGCTTATTAATCGACTGAGCGAATAATATTTAAAAGGAATCAACTATTCCAATGCATATACAAAACATACCTCATCATTGGGATTTTACGAGCGTATTAATTGAAATTATTACAGCAAGATCGCTCATTCCCCAACCAAGTACCTTCGGGATTTAGCCGGACATAGCTACTCGCTCAAATGCCTTTGGGACTTAGCCCAGACATAGTAACTCGCACAAATGCCTTCGGGACTTAGCCCGGATATAGTAACTCGCACAAATGCCTTCGGGACTTAGCCCGGAATTAGTCACTAGCACAAATGCCTTCGGGACTTAGCCCGGTTATCATCCGAATATTCATGCACATAACCATAAATCATGACACATCTATATTTCATTTTCATAATTAGAATTCAAACACAAGCCACTTATCAAGCATTACCATTTTCGGCTCAATAGCCACATACAAGAGCATGATTGTGATTTGCTTATAACATGATCTAATCGAACCATAATCTAAGTTCCATTACTCAAAAACTTACCTCGGATGTTGTCGAACGATTTCGACGTCTATTCGATCACTTTTTCCTTCCCTTTATCGGATTTAGTTCCCCTTTGCTCTTGAGCTTAATTTAACAAATAAATTGATTTAATTATTTGAACATCAAAAAGAGAAACTCAAGGTACTTAGCCCATATATACATTAGAAATTAGAGTCACATATATATGAAATCATGAATCAAACTCAATATATTAGCGCACACTCTCTTTTAGCCGATTATTTAAGCCAAGATAAAAACATCAATATGCTTGCCTCTAACCGAATACATGCAACACCAATCTATCTCAAGTGGTCGAATATGCATGTCTATGTTGAGGCTAATTATATACTTAATACATTCTACAAATATGGTTACTTGTATTGACTAAATACCATTTTGTTTCAAGTTCAAAACTCGGCTAATACCATATATACACTAGTAATCAGATACTAACATTTGCACTTCACCTTAATAGCTAGCTTAGCAAACCTTAATTTAACATATAATTGTTCATAACATAATTAAAGCATCCTCTCCATTCCATCAATTCAAAACACATACATTACTAATAATGTTCAAAATCATATTCGGCCTTAGTACACCCTTGTTAGCCGATTTTTCTTCATTTAGCAACTAGTGCACATATGTGCTCATTTGCTAGACTCTACTTCACCTAACTACCCTTTCTCATCCGAATAACATGAACAACATTTACTCTTGACATCAAGCATTCTTTAATTCGGCTATTACTAGTATGAGCTTTAACCATTCATATTTTTAGAAAGACCAAGTTCTTTCCTCAATACATTCATCATCAAGATTCAAGTAAAACAATCAAAATTCCTTCCCTTATAACCATAGCCGAAGGCTCTATTCACCCATCAAAAGTGGAAATTTTTGCATGGGCTAAGCAAGAACCATGATAATTTACCTAAAACAAATAATTATTTCACAATTTCAACACAATATACTAACCTTCCTAAGGATTCAAGTGACCGAAATTCTTCCCCTCCTTTGTTTCTTCTATTAGGCCAAGTTGAACAACAAAGAAAGAACTTTGTTTTTCCTCCTCTTTCTCTAGTCACGGCAATGGGCAGTAAGGGGGAGACAACTTTGGTTTCTCCTCCCACTCACCTCATGTTTTATCATTCTTAATTCACTATTTTATTTTCTAAACCCATAATGCTAATAGAAAATTCATATTATCATCTATGACCCATCCATGGCCGGCCACTACTCATAATAAATGGATATTTGACATGCAAACCCTTCATTCTTATAACATGTATTAATTGATCCTTATAGATTAAACTATCACATTTTAAAAGTGTCATACATAAGTCCTATTAGCTGAATTCACATGCAATCGACTATATCGAAGCTTAAAACTTCCACACATTCATATTCACACATTTTAGACAATAAATATCATATTCAAATACTTCGGTGATTCAGTTTAGCGGTCCCGAAATCGCTTTCCGACTAGGGTCACTTTAGGGCTGTCACAGGGGAATGATGCGATCTCGGCCCAAGGTTCAGCTAGTTCGAGCAAGGATTCTATGGTGCTACAACAAGGTCCTATCACTCAAGCTCGAGCCAAGAAGTTTAAGGAGTCTATCATAGCTTTTGTAGCTCAACTTTGGAATGAAGCGCTATTACGACACTCTGAGAAAGCTAATTCCAGCTACTTGAACTCACTATGAAACTACCTGCAAGTCCAGCTCAGCTCATCGAGCTCACCACCAGCTCAAGCAAGTTCCCATTCAACTCAAAACCAGCTCACTAGCTTGGAATCAGCTCATTTCCAGTTCCCCAGCTCGGGTCCAGCTCACTACCAGCTCATGAGTCCAAGCCTGGCTTGGTTTTAGTTCATCAGTTGAATTCTAGCTCATGAAGACTACTCTAACTTCATTTGACTGCTATTAAATTTTTATTTAATAAGTCCATTAATTAGTTAATTAATAAACCACATATTAAATTTAGTTCACATTAGTTTTATTAAATATGTCTTAAAAGTGTTTATTGATGTTAATTAATTTGTCATAACCGAATTTAATGTTTACATTTGTGTTCACATTAGCTTGAATTAATTCTGTTCACATTTTCTTGTAGAAACTCAATGGACATAAGGAGCATGAAGCAACATGTTTTTTTTGGAGGTGCATGGACAGTTAAGAGCTTTGAATCTCCTACGTGCATGTTCGGCTAAGTGCATGTATGGCCACATTCAATGTGTTCAAGGTTCATGAATGTTACCATTCATGTATGGTGTAATACTTCTTCATTTTCCAAGTGACTATTCGGCTAAAATGAGGCTTCCCATTACTTCCTACATGTGGCCGAACATCTCCCTCTATGAACCTTAAAATTTTGTTCACATTACGTTCACATGGCATGGCCTTTCAATTCAAAGTGTTCACACCTATGGACTCTTCAAGAATCGACATTCACACTTAATTTGGCTCATGAAGTCTCCTCAATTAATTCCCAACTTTTTACTAAATAACATGAATTGATTGCCTCAATTACTCAAGTTGGCCGAACCTAGCTAATGTCCAAGGGAGTCTCTCATTCATGATTCATTTCCTTAAGCATGAAGAACCTTCAAGACATCTCCACCATAGCCGAATCTGGTCATGAACATCAAATGACTTCTTTCTAGAATTTTCAAGATGCATTCATGAGACTTTTACTTAATTATTAAGTATGTAAAGTGTCCATTCGGTTAGCTAGTCTTTAGGCTATAAATACTTGTTATTTTTCTTTGTAAAAAAAACTTTTGACTTTTGTTAATGTTATGCTGCCAAAATTGTGAGGCAAAACTTTTCTCAAATTTCGTTCAAAGATTCGTTTGGCTTCCTAGCGTTCTAGTTGTGTCAACGATTGTCCTTTATCGAAATCGAACTTATCACTACTCGTAGTGTGGCGTTCAAACATGCCGAGGTTCCTATCTTGTTAGATAGTGGGTCGAGGTTTTCCTTTACCATACCTAAACCGAACTAAAAGAGCCTATAAACAACGAGTCGATACTAAATCGGTATTGGTTCTTGTTTGCACTTTTTGCTCATCTCCAGTTCTCCATTTACCAAATTGTGCCTAAACCGGCCATTCCATTCGTACCATTTCATAATACCATCTCGTTCTTACCCTTCATACCATTACGTCCATTTCTTCAATTCCCCTTACCTAATTGAACCAATTCATTCATCTATACCTATTCGGACCCTAAATCCGAACTTTCAATTCTTCTTACCTATTCCAATTCGAACCAAAACCAATATCCTTCTTTCTCTTATCCGACCTTTGAATTAAACCTAGCGTAACTTCTTGTCAACGATCGGGCACACTAATACGACTCGACTCTTCCGAGGCGGATCGTATCACAGGATCAATTAATGCAATCACTTTAGAGTCGTAAAGAGAAAAGGTACCAGTTATAACATCAGGTGACAACGCCTCTTTGCAAGCATGAATAGCATAAACTCTAGCAGGTGCTCTGGTCTCGGATCTCATAGCAGAGTCTTTTGTCGTACCTTTGCCACTAGACTCATTCCCCGCATTTCTAGGTGGTCTCCCTCTAGCAGTTGTATTGTTCGGTCTTGCACTCTGATATTTTTCTTTCTCAGATAACTCAGGACAATACCAAATAAAATAATTTGGCGAACCACATTTGTAACAAGCTTTATTACTTTTATTCCAACATTCTCCAAAATGCTGTCTCCCACACTGTTGACACTCGGGTTTATTGTTTCTCACACTACCAACACTCGATACTGATGTAGCTTGAGCTTTAAGATTTGAGTATTGTTTTCCACAATCTCTGTTCGAATACCCGATTGAAGCATTTGGACAATTGAACGAATCTCTGGATTTCTTTGACAAAGACTTATATGGTTTATTCATTGGTCTTTTTCTCAAGTCTCTTGCCTCTGAATCCATTTTTCTCTTTTCTTTGCTAAGCTTCTCGGCTTTGCAAGGTCTGTCAACCGGGACAACAAATTCTTTCAATTCTAGAATTCCAACTAGAAGTTTAATATCCTCATTCAACCCATCAACAAACCGTTCGCACATGATTTCTTTGGTAGAAACATATTCCCGAGCATACTTACTCAACTGCCCAAATTCTCTTTCATACTCGGTCATCGTCATACGGCCCTGTTTCAATTCTAGAAACCCTTCGTGTAACACCCTAACCCATATTCGATATCGAAATAGGGTTACGAGGCATTACCGATCAATATACATACATTTATGCATTCATATATAAAATCCATCCAAAACATTCACATTGCCCCTTATAAGGCTCTATGAGGCCGTAAAGCATGCTTAGAAGAGGTTCAAGACTAAACCGATAACATTTGAAAACTTTGAGAAACTTAGAAAATTTTTATGCATTTAAGGGTTACACGCCCATATGAACAGGCCGTGTGCCTTACACGACCACAAGAAAACAGGGCATACATACTGACTTGCACCACATGGCTAAGAACACGCCCGTATGCCATGGCATCACACGGCCAGCCACACGCCCATGTGCCAGCCCGTGTGCCACACACGGCCAGTAGACACACCCGTGTGTCTAGACCGTGTCAAACCTGTAGGGTATACTGACTTAAATTTGAAGGGTACCCCAGGGGACACACGGCCATGTAGCATGATCGTGTGTCGCACACAGCTGAGACACACGTCTGTATCTCTGCCTGTGTGGGCAAAAATAGGCTATTTCCAAAGCCAATTTGCCACCCTTTTTGCATATACCTACATAAGCTCAAATGGTACCAATTTAAGTCACAAATATGCAACCAAAACTTATCAATCAATACATAAATATACCAAATCCAATATTTCAAGCATATCATTTCACCATTTTTATCCATTACCAAAACATGCCATTGATAAACAACCAATCTCATAATCACCAAACCATCTCAATTTCCATAATAAACTTGCAAATCACATAGCCAAAATATATATACTACAAGCACATATATGAACACAAATCATAAGTCAAATTTGCATTCAATATTACCATCATTCACAAGCCAACTTATATAGCCCAACAAACACCAATATTTACAAGCCAAATCTCATGGCTAATATCATAACTCAAAACAACCAAGATAACACTAGTCTATACATCCCATATACCATATTTACTAGGATTCAAAAGTACCAACAAAATGATCGATAGTGTGATAACGGTTCCTGACGATCCCCGAGTCTGAGCTAGCTTTGATTATCTATAAAACATAGACAAATAACACACAGTAAGCTTCATAGCTTAGTAAGTTCGTAAGTGAATATCTCAATTCATCAAATAAATGCAATTTAACTATTTTCACATTACCGAATCAAATCATATTGACCACAATCCTTTATCATATCTCATAATATGATTAAATACCATCTCATTGAACTTTCTCAATGTAATATTCAAATAGGTTCCGTACGTAACTGTACCACCTCGTACTAACCTCTTTCTCAACTATGTCATTCTTTACCCATTGAACCATTTAGAATAGAAATTGGATACTCAAGGACTACAATCGGTAAGTACCTATACCATGGCCTGTAGCCAAATCAAGGCAACTTATCCCAAAGTACCTATACATGGCCCGTAGCCAAATCAAGGTAACTCCTCTCTGAATACCTATACCATGGCCCGTAGCCAAATCAAGGTATTATTCACACCTGAAGTGCCGATATCATGGCCCAAAGCTAATACATTAACCTAATGACATGTCATTAGCATCCTAACTATTCCTAAGGCTCAACCGGGAAGTTTAACTTGTCGATTTCATCGTCGAACACATCCTTATAGTCGTATTCACCATTCAAACATTATTCGTAATCTCATAATCACATTTTATGCAATACCAAAGCATATAACATACATTTATAATGAAATTACCACATACGAACTTACCTCGTAATTGGAATTGATGAATCGATCAATTACTCAATAACCTTTGATTTTCCCCGATCTAAATCTGATTTCTTTCTTTCTTGATCTCAATCAAACATTCAAAGGACCGAACCCTAGATGAACATGAAAGCTTAATTTTCCCCCTTAATATTCAGCCATAGATGAGGAACTAAAGATGATTTGGCTTTTGTTTTAGTTATTAATGTTATTATGCATTTTTACTAAATTACCATTAATGAAACCATTATGAAATCACCTAATGTAACAGCCCGATTTTGGGCCTAGTCGGAACAGTGGTTTCGGAACCACTAACCCAAGGTTGGAGAAATTATTTTTTTATATTATTTTATGTGTTATAGCATGTTTATATGAGTGCATCAAAATTTTGGTGAAATAATTTTAGTGATTGCATGCTTAATTGCGAAAAATGACTAAATCGCATAAGGGGCGAAAGTTTTATTTCATTAGCTAAAGGATTCAAATAGCTAGATAACCAAAATTAAGGGTCTTTAAAGAGCAAATAGGCCTTTAATAATGAGATGGCTGGCCATAGGGACAAAGAAAATCAAAATGTCAAGATTAGGTTATTGGATATCCTTTAGTATTCCAAATGGTTTCACAGGTTATTTTTAAAGCTTATCTTAAAGATATGAAATGATATAATCATGTTGTGAGTGGTACAGGTTTTTATTCGAAACTCATGAGATATGAGTCTAGTTATGATGCCTTAATGGAAGAATAACATGAGTAAGTTCTATCTATGAGAATTATTTTGGGATGATTTTGTAATCTTTAGCTTATATTCGTGATGTATAAGTATGTAGTAATATCTAACTTTGTGCACTCAAGAATGTTGTGTTGGTTTATAACATGCTATGTGTTTAAATATGCTTGGTTGACGTTGTTACTTATTTACATGCAACTTACTAAGCTTTATGCTTATTCCCTCTCTTTTCCATTTTCTTATAGTGCCACCAAGTTAATATTGGGAATCAAGGGACGTCGGAGGCATCGATCACACTATCACCTGAAGCTTTTTGTATAGCTAGTTTAAATTTTTTGAGTGTGGCATGTATAAGGACTTGATCTTTTGTTTAGTGTCATGTTAGTTTAGCCACAAATGTTGGCTCATATGGAGGTGATATTCTTTTTTTATAGGCCATTGTTGTTGGCTAATATTGATTATTATTAAATGCATTTGATGAAAATTCTCATGGTTGTGGCTATTCTGGTTATGTCTGTTTATGCTTGGGTTGGTTACATTTGATGTTGTGTAGGTTGGCGCAAGTAAGGGTGGCAAAAAGGGTTGGTAGATAGCCTTGTTTTTGTCCACACGAGAAGAAACACGGGCGTGTGTCTAGACCATGTGTGTGACACATCGCTTGCCTCATGGGCGTGTGGTAAGGTCATGTGTCCCCTGTACCTAAAGTTGGCAAAACAGAATGCCCAATAGTAACCACACAGGCAAAGATATGGTCGTGTGTCCCAACAGTGTGGAGGACACGGCCTAGTACACGGGCATGTACCATGGCTGTGTACCCCTAAAGGGTTGCTGACGTCAGAAACAGAATGTCAAGGTTTTTGCACACGGGCGTGTCCTGGCTATGTGGGGGACACGGGCGTGTGCCATGCCGTGTAAAAACCCTTGTAGGTTCGAATCAAGAATTAAATTCACACAGCCTAGGGACAAGGGAGAGTTTCGATTTGTTCAGGCCGTGTGAGCCACACGGCCCTTCAGCATGGCCATTTTAAGATGACACATGGGCATGTCGCCTTTCCACATAGGCGTGAGCCACTATCTGCTTGGAAATTTTACAAAGTTTTCCTAAAGTGTTTAGTTCATTTCCGAACCATTTCCAAATTTTTTTTTGGACCTCATAGGTCTACATTAGGTCGTTAAGAGAAAGTTTGAAAGTTTTAAAAATTGAGCGAATTTTTATGACCCGAAAATATTTGAATGTATGTGTTTATGTCCGGTAACACCTCATATCTTGTTCTGGCGTCAAACTCGGGTAAGGGGTGTTACACCTAATACATGCCCATTTATGTCCATTCCCACTATTAATGGTCTATTCACAATATAAGGACTTCACATTTAATCAACCATAGCAAGTAGACTCTCTTAACTTGTAGCATGCTACTTTTGCATTTTGCGCGATCTAGTCATTTCGTCAAATTAAGCACTCAAACGCTAAAATTATTTCATGAAACTTTCACACATATATAATCACATGTTATAAACACCAAAAATAACATTAAAATAATTTTCTAATCTCAAATTTGTGGTTCCAAAACCACTGTTCTGATTTAAGCTAAAACCGGGCTATTACAACTCTCGCCCTTAGGGATTTTCATCCCCGAAAATCTTACCAGTGAATAGGTTAGGGTATTGATTTCTCATTTCATCATCGGGTTCCCATGTAGCTTCTTCAACCTCGTGTCGATGCCACAATACTTTCACTAATGGTATTTTTTTATTTCTCAGCTCTTTGATCTCACGAGCTAGAATTCTAATCGCTTCTTCACTACACGATAAATCTGACTGAATCTCAACTTCGTCAGGGAAATAATATGCGAGGGATCAGATCTGTATCTTCGTAGCATCGATACATGAAAAATGTTGAGAATCTTCTGTAACTCACTCGGTAAAGCTAACTGATATGCCACTGGACCTATTATTTCAATTATTTCATATGGTCCGAAGAATCTCAGACTTAATTTGCCTTTACGACCAAATCAAAGTATTTTCTTCCGTGGAGATACTTTCAAAAACACTTAATCTCTGATCTAAAACTCAATATCTTTTCGTTTCAAATCTACGTAAGATTTCTATCGATCCAAAGCTACTTTCAAACTATCACGAGTTACTTTCACTTTCTGTTCGGTCTCTTTAATCAAATCGACCCCAAAAATCTTATTCTCACTTAGCTAAGTCCAGTACAACGGTGTTTTACATTTACGACCATATAACGCTTCGTATGGTGCCATTTTAATACTCGATTGAAAAATATTGTTATATGCGAATTCAATCAATGGAAAATACTTTTCCCACGTACTTTCGAACTCAAGAATGCAACATCTCAACATATCCTCGAGTATCTGTATAACTCGTTTGGATTGACCATCCATCTACGGGTGAAATGCGGTACTAAAATGTAGTTTTGAACCTAGTGCATCTTGCAGTTTCTTCCAAAACCTCGATGTGAACCTTGGATCTCTATTTGAAACAATAGAAATAGGTATTCCGTGTAATCTCACGACCTCAGAGATATACAACTCAGCTAACTTTTCAAGTGAATAGTCCGTTCGTACCGGAATGAAATGAGCTGATGTTGTCAATCTGTCAACTATAACACATATTGCATCTTTCTTTTTTGGAGATAGGGGAAATCCCAACAAAAAATCCATAGTTACTCTATCCCACGGCTGCAATAAACTAGACAGTACCTTATGCTTCGCTTTAACTTGCTGACAAATCAAACATTTAGAAACGAACTCTGAGATATCTCGTTTCATACCATGCCACCAATAAAGTTGTTTTAAATCGTTATACATTTTTGTACTTTCAGGATGAATAGATAAATGACTACTATGTGCTTCGTTCAAAGTCATCCGAGTCAACTCTAAATTTCTCGGAACACATATTCGGCCTCTGAATCTTAAACAATCCTTAGCGTCAACTTGAAATTCTAAATCAATGTTAGAATCACATTGAGCTCATTTTGTTAACATTTCATTATCAACTTTCTAAGCTTCACAAATCTATTGTAAAAAAAATGGTCTCGCTTTCAATTCAGCTACAACCGAGCCGTCGTCAGATAGAGCCAACTGAGTATTCATTACACGTAGAGAAAAAAAATATTTCCAGCTTAATGCATCAGCAACAACATTTGCTTTTCTCGGATGATAGTCAATCACTAATTCGTAATCTTTTAGCAATTCTAGCCATCTCCACTGTCACAAATTTAAATCCTTCTGAGTTATCAGATATTTCAAACTCTTGTAATCTGAATAAACATGGCATTTCTCACTGAACAAATAATGGCGCCAAATCTTCAATGCAAACACAATGGCTGCTAACTCTAAATCATGTGTCAGATAATTCTTTTCATGCTACTTCAACTTTCTCGAGCCATAAGCTATAACTTTGTCTTCCTACATCAAAACGTAACCTAGACCGTTCAACGATGCATCACTATAGATCACAAATTCCTTAACCGATTCTGGCTATACTAACACTGGAGCTTCCGTCAAAAGAGCTTTCAGCTGATCAAAACTTTTCTGACATTTCTTAGACCATTCAAACTTTACATCTTTCTGAAGCAAGCTCGTCAATGGAGTCGAAATCATTGAAAAGCCTTTTACAAATTGTCTATAATAGCCAGCTAGTCCCAGAAAACTACGGACTTCAGATACCTTTCTCAGAGGCTTCCAATCTATTATTGCAGATATCTTGCTCGAACCAACTCGAATACCTGATGCTGACACAATATGCCCAAGAAAACCAACCTCGCGCAATCAGAATTCACATTTGCTGAACATTGCAAATAGCTGCTTATCTCGCAGATTTTGTAATACAATTCTCATATGCTCAACAAGCTCAACTTCATCTCGCGCATATATCAATATGTCGTCAATAAACACAACAACAAATTGATATAGAGACTGTCTGAAAATTCGGTTCATTAAATCCATAAAGACAGCAGGTGCATTTGTTAGTCCAAAAGGCATAACTAAAAATTCATAATGTCCATACCTTGTTCTAAAAGCTGTCTTTGGCACATCAGAGTCTCTGACTCAGAACTGGTAATAACCCGATCTCAAATCCATCTTTGAAAACACTGTAGCCCCTTTTAATTGATGAAACAAATCATCAATCCACGGTAGAGGGTATTTATTCTTGATTGTCACTTTATTCAACTGTCTGTAATCTATACACATTCTCATCGTGCCATCTTTCTTTTTCACAAACAACACGGGAGCACCCCAAGGCGAGAAACTTGGTCTTGCAAACCCTCTGTCGGTTAATTCTTGCAACTGAGCTTTTAATTCTTTTAACTCTGTTAGATCCATTCTGTACGGAGCTATCAATATCGGCGTTGTTCCTGGCACTAACTCAATGTCAAACTCAACCTCACGTGTAACACCCCTTACCCATGTTCTATGCCGAAACAAGGTACGAGACATTATCGGAACATAACACATGCAATTGTACGAAACCATGACAGATTGTTTTTTATTTATCCAAGTTAAAACAATTCAATTTCCATACTTAATCATGCATCATCATACCTTATAGCTTGAACAATATTAATTAATATCAATGGTATATACAAAATGAGCTATCAAACATTGAAAGGCAATATTTTAGGCCAAATTAATTATGACATAAAACAAAATAACCAAGTCCTCTATGCATGCCATAATCCAAAATATTGTTTTCAAAATATCAAAAAGTATTGATAGTGTGGATGGATCTCCAACGATCTCCGAATCCTGAGCTGGCTTAGTGATACTATAAGAAAAAGGAAAGAAAAGAGAGTAAGCATAAAGCTTAGTGAGTAAGTACGTAAATAATAAACGATTTATCAACATATTTCTCAAGATAAAACAATCATAATAGTATATATACACATGTTTAGGTCAAGCTATTTTCTTGAGTCACAGTCACTAAATTATTTATATATGAAGCTACAGAAATCCAAATTAAGATCTGCTAATTTTCCCAGAAACTAGACTCACATATATTCTAACCATGACATTTTTAGAATTTTTGGTCCATCTAATAAGTACAGTTTATTCTTTAAAATCACCCCTGTTTCGCTGTCTGACAATTCCGACCCCTCTACACTAAAAATTAATTATCTTTTCGTACAAGATTTGGATAATGATCCCATTTATTTTTTTCAAAAATAGACTCATTAATAATTTTAAAAAAAATAAACTATAACCCACAATTATATTTTTACAATTTTTACTAATTTTTCCAAGTAAAAATAGGGGATTCTAAAATCATTCTGACCCTGTCTCACAAAAATTTAAATATCTCATAATATGAAATTATTTTGCTTACACCATTTCCTTTATATGAAAATAGACTCAATAAGCTTTAATTTCGTATCTTATTCAACCTCTAATTCGACTTCCACAATGTTTGGCGATTTTTCAATTTACACAACTACTGTTGTCCAAAACTGTTTTATTACAAATTTCACTCTTACATAATTTCACTTCCTACATTCCATCTTACCGAAAGTTCGCTCAACTATCGAGCACATTGCTCATAAATTTCCACAAACATATACCTGCACTTATTCATCACATGGTCATGTTCATATGTATTTTCACTTAGTCGATTTCCCGTTGAACTCATCAAAATAATAACATATACATTGTTGCATGCACATATTACAACCCTTGTAACCGAAGCTATCTAGTACGCATAGTAGCCTACACTTAGTACTTCACATGTGACCAACAATCTGGTACACATAGTAGCCTGCACCTAGTAGTACACACGTGACCTAACCATCTGATACACGTAGTAGCCTGCACTTAGTACTACACACGTGATCGAAGTTGTCGGGTATGTGATATCCCGAATTATGGCCTAATCAGAATAGTGGTTTTGAGACCACAAATCTAAGATAGAAATAATTATTTTATGATTATTTCGAGGTCTATGATATGATTTCATGATTGTGTGAAAATTTCGTGAAGAAATTCTATGCATAAAGTGCTTAATTTGAAGTTAGGGACTAAATTGAATAAGTTACAAAACTTGCATTCTAGAATTTTCTAGTATGAAATTGCTTTGAAATATTAATTAGGAGGTCTTAAATAGCAATTTGACCAATTTCTAAGTTTATGGACTATAACATCCCGAAATAGGGCCTAAACGGAACAGTGGTTGCAAAACCACAAGTTCGAGGTAGAAAATTTTATTTTATTATCATTTTAAGGTCTATGGCATGATTGCATGATTTTGTGAAAATTTCGTTCAGAAATTTTATCGATAGAGGGTCCAATTTGATATTTAGGACTATATTGCAAAAGTTGTAAAATGTGTGTTCTAGTTCACAAAAGGTATTAAGTACTTGTGAGTAATGGGTTTTGTAACACTCCTAACCCGTATCCGTCGCCGGAATAAGGTTATGAGGTATTACTTGACTGAACAAAACTTCTATAAGGTCAAAGATACTTACCAGACATAAATTATCAACAATGTAAACATGTCTCATTGATTTTCCATAGGAGCTCTTATAAATTTCCAAAATGACTCACTATCAAAACATAACTGAATATCTAATAACAATTTAAATACTATCAAGTTATAACTAAAACATTTCACCACATTAGTTCAATTATAAGGCTTCTCTAAACAAAATGAGCAAGCCATCTTCGCATGGCTATAATGTATACAAGTCGAAATATCATTCTACCTATAGTCTATCCTATACATGCCTTAAACCATGATGATATACAATCTTCTCAACTCACATAATGACTCGATAGTGTGATGATATCTCCGGCCCTTCCAACTCGAGCTAAGTATAAACCTATAAGAAATGGAAAAGAGAACACGGAGTAAGCTTCAATGCTTAGTAAGTTTTAAGCAATGCAAACAATTAATTTACTTATAGATCGATTATTCAAATTTTCAAGAAATCATTCCTAGATAATTTCCATTTTGGCCAAGTATCCATGAACATAATGCATATGTAGCAAATTCACCTCACTTGAATCTGAACTGAATTAAAACCAAATATTGAAATCAAAACTAAGATCAGAAGAACTCGAAAAGCATCTCATTAACAAGTTTTAACCATGTTTGCAACAAAATCACAAATTCACTACAAGCTGTCTTCCTGAGCAATAGTCACTAAATTATTTATAACTGGATCTAAGAAACTCCAAATCAAGTGCTGTTAATTTTCCCTGAAAATAGACTCATATATATTCCATCCATAAAATTTTCAGAATTTTTGGTTTGACCAATCAATACCAGATTTTTCTTGAAGTTTTCCCCTGTTTCACTGTTTGACTATTCTGACCACTCTTCACTACGAATCAATTTTCTCATTATACAGAATTCAAAATATGTTATCGTTTATTTAATTTGAAAATAGACTCATTAAGGAGTCTAAGAATATAAATTTTATCTTATAACTATTTTTGTACCATTTATAATGATTTTCTGAAAACAGAATAGGGGACCTTGAAGTCATTTTGACTCTGTTCCATGCCACTTCAAATATCTCATTATTGGCAATTCTTTTGCTTACACGGTTTCTTTTATAAGAAACTAGACTCATTAAGATTTCATGAAATAATTTATTCAGCCTCTAACTCAACTCCCACAATTTATGGCGATTTTCCAAAATCACGTTACTGCTGCTGTCCCAAGCAGATTTATTGCACATTCTTTACATTCATATTATTTAACATGTATATCACCAAATCAATCTCATGTAACCTTTCACCATAACCGAATACACACATACACATATGAGATTTTCACATATACTTCTCATTTCGCATTCATGATTCAATTCCGATCAATCTAACATATAAAAGTATATAATACATACCTGACCAACTTAATGCATTGAACATATTCAATGGTAGTTTACTACGAACATTCGAAATCATAATCTTACTCGAATCATCGGCATTAAGTCTGCTAGGTTTAAAACCCAAATCCAATCACCACCACAAACCCTGCGGGACTTTAAGCCCGGATATAATACCAGCACAAACCCTGCGGGACTTTAGCCCGGATATAACACCAGCACGAATGCCTTCGGGGCTCAGCCAGGATATAACACCAGCACGAATGCCTTTGGGACTTAGCCCGGATATAACACCAGCATGAATGCCTTCAGGACTTAGCTCGGATATAACACCAACACGAATGCCTTCGGGACTTAGCCCGGATATAACACCATTATAAAGTCGTCTCATAAACAATTCATATAATATAGCATGTATACCTGTTCACTTTGCTCTATTTAATCATTCAATATTTTGCACACTAAGTGTCATTCTCAATGTCTCGCACATTAAGTGCCATTCTCAATATTTCGTACACTGAGTACCATATTTGATTGCCCCGCACACTAAGTGCCACATTTTGTCGATATGTCGTCAGACATTAAAATATTCACGTATATACAATTTATACGATATCAAAGCATTAGAAACATAAATTTAACAATGATTATTGCATACGAACTTACCTGGCTAAATTGTAGAGATACCAAAGTTCAGGGGTATTTTGGTAATTTTCTCATTTTCCTCGATTTTCCACCCGATCTTGATCTAAATTAACAATTTCATTCAATATATTAATTTACACAGTAAAACACCTCATCTCATACAATTTGATCATTTTTGTCATTTTTACAAAATTACCCCTAAAGTTTTACTTTATTCATTTTAGTCCCTGAGCTCAAAACATGCAAATTAACCATTTTAACCATAATTAAGCTTAGCCAAATGTTCATGGTATCAAAACAGTCCATAATTCACTTTATGGCAAAATTATAGTTTTGCCCCTGATATTTCAACTTCTTTACAATTTAGTCCTAATATCATAAAAATGCAAATTCATGAAATTGAGTAAAATTCTACTATAGAAGAATATCACTAGTGTCTCTAGCAGCCCACACATTTCATTTATTTGACATTTTAACCACAAATTTTTCACATTTATCAATTTAGCCCTTAATTGTCAATTTCACAAAAATTCACTTAACAAAAAGTGTTTAACTATCAACAAGGACTCATATTCTTCCATTAAACTTCAAAACCCTATTATACTCATCAATGGAAAATATCAAAATATTCAATGGTTTTGCAAAATAGCCCCCTCATTAGATAGATTAAGCAACAACGATCCCGAAAATATAAAAATAATTAAAAACGGGACTAGAAATGCCTACCATGCATTAGCCGAAAGTTGGAAGCTTCTTCCATGGCTTCTCAAGCTTCATATTCGGCTGGTAAAAAGAGAATGAAAAAGATGACACCTTGATTCTTTTATTTTATTCATTTTATTATTATTTTTAACCAATTTACAATATTAACCTTTATACACTTTATTTATTACATGAAATGCCAAGCCATCATATCCCACTATCTCTTTAATGGGCTAATAACCAAACAAGGACTTTCACTTTTAAGTTCTATATCTATTTAATACCTTTAGCTTATAGAACAGAACTTTTGCACTTTACGCAATTTAGTCCTTTTTGCTTAATTAACTATCGAAACGATAAAATTTTTCAACGAAACATTAATACCATCTTATTGCCACTACGTAAATATTTATAAAAATATTTACGACTCGGTTTATAGAAACAAGGTCCCGATACCTCATTTTCTAAACCCACTTGACCTTAGGGTCATACCACTTGAACTTAATAAATCGCTTATAAAACAAAAATCACAATATCAAAAATATATTTTTTTAAATCACAATTAGCTCGTAAATATTAAATATAATATTTACAAACCTACTCGTCGGATTTGGTGGCCCCGAAACCACTATTCTGATTAACCCTAAAAATGGGCTGTTACAGGTTTTTAAAGTGGAGGTCCTTCGATAGTAATTAGACCATTATACTAGTTTGGACAAAAATACCTAAAGGAAAATAAAACACCATAGTTTTTAATTAAGGGCATTTTGGACATTTTGTTATTAAAATGAATTAAAAACAAAATTAAAAGCCAATTTTTGTCCATCTTCTTCATTAGGCTGAAATTTCAAGGTTCTCCATAGCTAGGGTTTGTTCCAAGCTTCCAAGCTCCATAGTAAGTGATTCCAAGCCACGTTTTTAATGTTCTTTACGTTTTTGGAGTCCCGGTAACTTGATTAAGCTTATTCTAGCAATAATTCAACCTAGGGTTAATATTTGGAAAAATACCCATAGGTGAAATTTGTGTATTTTGGTGTTTTATGATAGAATATGAGGTTTTAAATTATGTTAGACAACTTGTGCTACTCGGTTTTAAGTGAAAACGAGTAAAAGGGCTTAATCGGTAAAAATACCTAATAGTCATAAGTACATGTTAGAGTGAGAATTTGATGTTGTCATAGAAGGGAAAAATTATCAGCATGTCATAAAACATAAGAAAATAGAATGAAGTTTAATTTTCGAGCCTTGGGGAAAAAGTGTAAATATGTAAAAATTTAGGGGCAAAAATGTAATTTTGCTAAAGTTTGGGTCAAGGACTGTTTTAATAAATGTGAGTATTAAATAAGCTAAATTTTTTTTATTATAGATCAAGAAGAACAAAATCCAGAGTTAGATCGGGGAAAGAAAAAGATAGTGGACTAAATCGATATAGTTGATCGTATTTTGTTTCGAGGTAAGTTTGCGGTAAATAAATGCAATATTCTATTATTTTATGTTAATTTTGTTAATTTCCAGCATGTGTATATTTATTTTATGAAATTATTCAAAGAAGACTCAAGCATGAATTGACAAAGAAGTAATTTCAGAAAGTCCCGGTTGAACCTTAGGAATGTGTAGGATACAAATGTCATGACATTAGGGTTTAAGGATACCATGTAAGACCATGACAAGGCATGGAAATTGGTAAGGTTTCTAAGGCAAGGAATTCATTTAAGACCATGTCAAGACATGGCATTGATAAGTTACTATAAGGCAAAGGTCCCATGTAAGATCATGCCAAGGCATGGCATTGGTGAGTTCATAAGGCAAGGATACCATGTAAGACCATGTCAAGACATGGCAATGGTAAGTTTTAAAAGGATACCATGTAAGACCATGACAAGTCATGGCAATGGTAAGGTACCTGCGTATCCTTTGTAACACCCCGTACCCGAGACCGTTGCCGGAGTCGAACACGAGGTGTTAACGGACTTAATTCATTACTTAAACAGCTCATACAATTCATTTTAAAATTTCCAGACAAGCTGGCTAACTACATCACAGTTGCTTTAAAAATCATATCTCAAGTTCCGAAACTCAAAATCCAATTCCGTAAATTTTTCCTAAAACTAGACTCATATATCTATCTATTAATTTTTTTCTATATTTTTTGGTCGGGCCAATTAGTACAGTTTATTAGTTAAAGTCTCCCCTGTTTCAGGGTTCGACTACTCTGACCTCTGTGTATTACGAACAGATATCTCCCTGTACAGAGTTTCAATGACTATGCCATTTGTCTCTAATAAAACTAGACTCAATAATGAATCTGTACATATAAATCATGACTTCTAATTATCTTTGTAAAATTTATGGTGAATTTCCAAAGTCAGAACAGGGGATCCAGAAATCGCTCTGTCCCTATTTCACAAAATTTTAAACATCTCATAAAATATAGCTCATATACCTATTTCGCTTCTTTCATATGAAAATAGACTCATCAAGCTTCAATTCCATAACTTATTCATTATTTAATTCCATTTCTACTGTATTTAGTGATTTTTCAAATTCACGTCACTACTGCTGTCTGAATCTATTTTATGGTAAATTTTACCTATTTCATGGTTTCCATGGATTAGCTAATAATTTGACATACATAACACCAAATATGATCATGATTAGCCATTCCAATGGCTAATCATTACCAAGCATTTCCATACCACTCAATAACCATATCATAAGACCATATATACAAAATGATTATAATGCTATACATGCCATACTCAAAATATGCAAGCTATTATGCCAAGATGGTATACGGATAGTGTGAGCATGCCTCCGATCATTCCCATTTTCCGAACTGGCTTGTCAACACTACAAGGAATGAAAAGGAGGAAGTAAGCATAAATGCTTAGTAAGTTCACATGCAAATAGCAAGTAACATAACCATATAAGCAAACATAAAACATCATTTGCATAATCATCACCAAGACATTCATATCACATTTTCATTTATCATCTTACCATATTGTTGTTATATCGAGTTTTCAACCCGAGGGTTAAGTACATACCTGTTCAAAGTATCCATTTCACAAAACTTACCAATACGTCCCTTTCATCTTGAGTATTCCTCCATTTGAGTAGAACTTTACCCGTTGAACACATCGGAATATAATTCGGATACATGGAAAGTTTGCACATAAGTGCCACATATGTAGCCAAGCTACGATGTAACCCGCCCATAAGCGAACTCGGACTCAACTCAACGAGCTCGGCGTTCGCATCCATAACTGAACTCGGACTCAACTCAACGAGCTCGGCGTTCGCATCCATAAGTGAACTCGGACTCAACTCAACGAGCTCGGATGCCTAGTTACATCTCTCGAACTCGGACTCAACTCAACGAGTTCGGACATTCGCATCCATAAGTGAACTCAGACTCAACTCAACGAGTTCGGATGCTCAACCATCCTAGTGACATGTCACTTGTATCCTAATCTATTCCTATGGTTCAAACGGGCTTTTTCCCTCGATCTCACATTTGTCGTCTTTCATGGAATATCGGAACCGATACTCGGTAGCAATTAATATTTATCAAGTAGTAAACATAATTTGCATATTACTCAACATTAACCACAAAGCATAATATTTCACGATAAAAAAATCAGCATATCATATAATTAACATCAATAACTTAAAAATAACAATTATGCTACATTATTTACACATGAACTTACCTCGTATGCGAAAATGGCTACTTTTACCATTTCGTCCACAACTTGGTATTTTTCCATTTTAGCCCGAATTTCAGTTTTCCTTGCTCTATCATTTAAAATATAGTCTAATTAGGACTCACATTATTCAAATTGACCCAAAATAATATTTTGGCAAAATTACAGTTTTGCCCCTAAACTTTTGCATATTTACACTTTTGCCCCAAAGCTCGTAAATTAAACTTCAGCCTATTTTCTTATGTTTTATGACATGCTGATCATTTTTACCTTCTATGGAAACATCAAATTCTCACTCTAACATGTACTTATGACTATTAGGTATTTTTACCGATTAAACCCTTTTGCTAGTTTTCGCTTAAAACCGAGTAGCACAAGTTGTCTAACATAATTTAAAACCTCATATTCTATCATAAAACACCAAAATACACAAATTTCACCTATGGGTATTTTTCCAAATATGAACCCTAGATTGAATTATTGCTAGCATAAGCTTAATCGAGCTACCGGGACTCCAAAAACGTAAAAATCATTAAAAACGAGGCTAGAACGGACTTACAATCGAGCTTGGAAGCTTGAAAAGCCCTATCCATGGTTTCTCCTTGCTATATTCGGCCATGGGGTTGAAGATGAGCAAAATTGGCTTTTAATTTTGTATTTTAATTCATTTTACCCCTAAATGACCAAAATGCCCTTACTACTAAACTTTCCAAAAATTCCATCCCTGTTCAATTTTTATCCATAGACTTACAAATTGGTAAATTTGCTATTTAAGACCTCCTAATTAATATTTCAAAACAATTTCATACTAGAAACTTCTAGAATGCAAGTTTTGCAAATTATTCGATTTAGTCCCTAATTTCAATTGAAGCACTTTATGCATAAAATTTCTTCACGAAATTTTCACACAAGCATGCAATCATATCATAGAACTCAAAATAATCATAAAATAATTATTTTTATCTCGGATTTTCTGGTCACGAAACCACTATTCCGACTAGGCCCAAAATCAGGATATTACATCCTTAGTATTCCAAGTGGTTCAACGGGAAAATTTAAAGAGAATATCAAGGTAAGGTAAGGTAAGATGAGTTATACTAAAAAGGTAAGACAAGTTCATGCTAGAAGAGCAAAGGTAAGTACATAATGTTCATGTATGCTTGATAAGGAAAAAGGTAAGTAAAATGTGTTAATAAATTTGATTAAGTAAGTAAGAATTTAAGTAAATGAGTAAGTGAAGAAGTTTAAAATATGTCTATGACAATTAATGAAGTTGCATTAAGTAGTATCATGCCAAGTAGTAAGATAATTCTTATGAATGTTGTTATTTATTTGCATGCAAACTTACTAAGCTTAATGCTTACCCCCTTTATTTTCCTTCTTTTTATAGTTTTGTCAAGCTAACTCAGGGATTGTAAAGTACGTCGGAGGTCCGGGCACACTATCACGAGGATTATTTTGGTATAGCTAGTCGTTTCATTTTGAGTATGGCATGTATAACATCGTAGCCATTTTGTGTGTTGATCTTATGATATGGCTGATGAATGGTATGTAAATGCTTGATAATGATTAGCTGTTGGAATGGCTAATCAAGGACATGTTTGGTGTTATGTATGCCTAAATGCTAGTTATTCCATGGAAATCATGAAAAAGGTGAAATTAGCTTTAAAATAGTATCGGACAGCAATAATAATGTGAATTTGGAAAATCACTAAAAATAGTAGAAATGGATTTAGATAGTGAATGAGATATAGAATTAAAGCTTGATGAGTCTAGTTTCATGAAAAATTTACGGAATTGGATTTCAAGTTTCGTAACTCGGGATATGAATTTTTAAGCGACTGTGATGCAGTTAGCCAGCTTGTCTAGAAGTTCTAAAATAAATTGTTTGAGCTGTTTAATTAATGAATTAAGTCCGTTAACACCTCGTGCTCGACTCTGGCAATGGTCTCGGGTTCGGGGCGTTACATGGACAAAATGGTAAAAATGACCATTTTTTCATACGAGGTAAGTTCATATGTAAATATTATAATATAACCGTTATTTTAAATCGTTTAATGCTATTTATACGATATTATGATTGTTATCATGCAATTCTATGCTTTGTGGTTGTTGTTGGACAACATGCAAAAATTTTATGAATTATATGAAAAATGTGAAAGACTACCGAAGTATCGTCATGGGTATTCCAAGGAGAATGGTAAAGGAGTACGAACGAGGAAAATCCCGTTGAACCTTAGGAATAGATTAGGATATTTGGGCATCCGAACTCGTTGAGTTGAGTCCGAGTTCACTTATGGATGCGAATGTCCGAGCTCGTTGAGTTGAGTCCGAGTTCGTGAGATGTAACTAGGCATCCGAACTCGTTGAGTTGAGTCTGAGTTCACTTATGGATACAAACGCCCGAGCTCATTGAGTTGAGTCCGAGTTCGCTTATGGGCGGGTTACATGGTAGCTTGGCTACATATGGGCACTTATGTGCAAACTTTCCATGTATCCGAGTTATATTCCGATGTGTTCAACGGGTAAAATTCTAGTGAAATGGAAGAATAATCAAGATGCAAGTGGCGTATTGGTAAGTGTTGTGGAATGGACACTTTGGATAGGTATGTACTTAACCCTCGGGTTGAGACTTAATACGACAACAATAATGTAGTAAGACGATGAATGATGAATAGAAATGTGATATATGTTTTGGTGATATTATGCTCATGTTGGTTGGTATAATTGCTTTGTTAAGTTATTTGTTATTTGCATGTGAACTTACTAAGCATTTATGCTTACTCCCTCTCTTCCGTTCTTGGTAGTTTTGACAAGCCGGTTTGGAGATTAGGACGGTCGGAGGCACGCTCACACTATCAACGGACCATCTCGGTATGGTGGCTTGCATATTTTGGGAATATGACATGTATAGCATTATAATCCTTTTGTATATATAATCTTATGATATAGCTCATGGATGGCATGAAAATGTTTGAGAATGATTAGCTATTGGAGTGGCTAATTGAGATTATATTTGATAACACGTATGCTTTATGTGCTAACTAATCTATGGAAATCCATAAAATGGTGAAATTGGCTATAAAACAGAATCACATAGCAGCAGTGACGTGAGTTTGAAAAATCACTTAAAATAGTAGAGATAGAATTAGATGATGAATAAAATATGAAATTTAAGCTTAATGAATCTATTTTCATACGGAAGAAACAAAATAGATAAAAGAGTTGTATTTTATGAGATATTTATGTTTTGGTGAAACAGGGTCAGAGCAATTTCTGGATTCCCTGTTCTAACTTTAGAAGTTCACCAGAATTTGTGTAAAACTAATTAGGACTCACAATTTATATGTATGGATTCCTTATTGAGTCTATTTTTAAGTGAAACAAACAACATAGTCATTGGATTTCTGTACAGAAAAAATTTGATTCATAGTGCACAGGGGTCAGAGTAGCCAAACCTTGAAACAGGGGAGAATTTAACTAAAAAAACTGTACTAATTGGCCCGACCAAAAATTCTAGAAAACAATTAGTACATAGATATATGAGTCTAGTTTTAGGAAAAATTTACGGATCTTAATTTCAAGTTTTGGAACTCGAGATATGAACTTTTAAGCGACTGTGACGCAGTTAGCCAGCTTGTCTGGAAATTCTAAAATAAATTGTTTGAGCTGTTTAATTAATGAATTAAGTCTGTTAACACCTCGTGCTCGACTCCGGCTACGGTCTTGGGTATGGAGGCATTACAGGGTACGCACAGTAGCCTGCACTTAGTACTACACATGCGAACTAACTATCTGGTACACGTAGTAGCCTGCACTTAGTACTACACACGTAACCTAAAACCATTTTAAACACATAGTAGCTGCACATAGTACTACGTATGTGTTCTCACAATGGATCATTCGTATCATTTCTATTCCGAAGGTTCAACCGGGAAATTCCTCACTTTTCAAAATTTAACAAATTCATTCATAGTCTATTTTGATTCGTAATTTACATCAAATGATCATTCTATAGGTAGCCACATCTTATATAATAACGAAATATAATAACATAAAAAGAATCGGTATATTATTTACATACAAACTTACCCCGGTGCAAAATATAGTAATTTTTCAATTTATTCTGATATCTTTTCCTTTCCCCAATCAAGGTCGATTCCACGTCTTTCATGATCTATAATAATACATTTGACTTATTAATGTCTCACATTATTCAAATTTGGCCAAAAACATCCTATGGCAAAATTTACAATTTTACCTCTAAAGTTTCACAAAATTACAATTTTGCCCCTAGGCTCAGAAAATATTTTTTATTCAATTTCCTTGTATTTTAGGCCTATCCGAACGATTTTCACAGCTATGGAAGTCTCCAATTTGCACTAATCACACACTTATACACATTTTACAACTTTTACTAACTAGCCCTTTTATGCAATTTCATCAAAAATCACTTAGTAAAAGTTGTTTTTCACACTCCAAACATTCATATTCATCCATCAAAATACACGCATGTCATCCATGGGTAAATTTTTAAATATAAACCCGAGCTAAAAATATTAGTAGAAATAGGTAAACTGAGTTATAAGGATCTCAAAAATGTAAATAACATTAAAAACGGGGCTAGGATGCACTTACTATTGAGCTTGAAAGTTGGAAAAACCCTAGCTATGGTGTTTATGAGAGTTCGGCCAAACTTGGTGAGCATTATATCAATTTTGGCTTTGTTTTCCCATTTTATTATTTTATTTACCAAATGACTAAATTGCCCTTCATTAAAAAACTATGGTGTTTTATCTTCCTTTAGGTATTTTTGTCCAAACTAGTAAAATGGTCTAATTACTATCCAAGGACCTCCACTTTAAAAACCCATTACTCAAGAGTACTTAGTACCTTTGTGAACTAGAACACACATTTTACAACTTTTGCAATTTAGTCCTAAATATCAAATTGGACCCTTCTAAATGAAATTTTCACACAATCATGAATCATGCCATAGACCTTAAAATGATAATAAAATAAATTTTTCTACTTCAGATTTGTGGTTTTGAAACCACTATTCTTTTTAGGCCCTAAATCGGGCTGTTACATCTCCGATCGGCAGTAAATCCGGTAACTCTTCGGGAAACACATCTGGATACTCACACACAACTGGCACTGATTCAATCTTCTTTTCAGTCACATTTGTATCAAGCACATATTCCAAGTAAGCTTCGCAACCTTCCTCACATATTTCTGAGTTGACATCAATGAAATCACTACTTGTAAGCCATTCAGATCATCTGACTCAATCTGGATAATCTCATTATTCTGACATCTCAGATCAATCATCTTTCTTTTACAATTCACAATAGCATCATGCAACGTTAGCTAATCCATACCCAGAATTATATCAAATTCATCAAATGGTAACAATATCAGATTGGCTGCAAAACAGAAATCCCGAATCATTAATGGATAGTTCTTGCACACTTTATCAACTAAAACACACTTACCTAAGGGGTTCGATACTTTAATCTCAAATTCAGTAGACTCTATAGGAAAAGTCTTACTGGATACCAAATTCATGCAAATATACAAGTGAGCAGATCCTGGATCTATCAATGCAATAACTTTAGTATCATAGAGAGTGAAAGTACCAGTTATAATGTTTGGAGAAGATGCTTCCTCCCGTGCACGTAAAGCACAAGCTCGAGTAGGTTCTCATGCCTTAGATCTCACAACAGAATCTCTCGCAACACTTCAGTTACCACTCGTATTTCTAATGTTTCGGGGTGGTCTCCCTCTAGTAGCAGTATTACTTGATCTCACATTCTAAACTTTGTCTTTCTCATCTAACTCTAGGCAATCTCAGATGAAGTGTTCTAACTAACCACATTTGTAACAAGCTTTATTACTTTTATTCCAATATTCTCTGAAATGTCATTGTGACAGCCCTATTCTGACCCTAGTCGGGAAGTGGTTTCGGCACCGCTAAACCGAGTCGCAAAAATAATTGAATATAATATTTTATGTCTAAAATATGTGATCATGCATGTGTGAAATTTGAATTCTTTGATTTTTGTCAATTTGAATGTGTTTCTAAATAAAAAGGACTTATGTGAGAAGCTTTGAATATATGTGTGGCTTATTTTAAGTGATTAATTATTGAATGATGCAAATAAGTGGGTTTGCATGTCAATTTGCCACTTTTAATGTTAATGGCCGACCTTGATGGTTTTGGTGAGCAAAATAAGCATATTTTTTATGTATAATAATGAATTGATATTTTTTTAAGTAGTTTATTGATATAGTCATTATTATATAGTTTATTGATAAAAATAAAATAATAATTTGATGAAGAAAACAAGAACTCATCTTTGTTTCTTCACCTAGCTAAAATTCATAAAAAGAAGAAGAGTGAAGGATGGTTTTGGGACCGTTCGGTCAATTGGAGGCAAATTTGAAGGTAATATGATGTGGTTTTGTAAATTGTTGATGAATTTGTGTTTCTCTTCTTTTTCTAGCCGAAACCCACTTGATAAATTTAGTTTATGAGGCATTTTAGATTCGGCCTTAGTGAAAATGAGTGAGGAAATTTGAGTTGAGGATAGAAGATAGTAAACGAATGTTCAATGGACAATTTGATACCAAAATTCATATGTTTATGAGCTTGTTTTTGAAAAGTATGTTACATGTGAGTGATTAGTTCATGAAAGGATTTTCGGTTATGTTTGTTTTGTATGAGTAATGGATTGTTGAGTTCATGCTATTATGAATAAAATTGATTAAGAGAGGCTTGCGATAATTAAATATGCATGTTGATGGTAAGATGAGCATTCGGTTTTGGACTTTTAAGTGTTGTTAAATACTTTGAATAATATATATAAATGGCTTTGATATGTGAAATTCGGCCAAGTGGTTATAAGCATGATTTTAGAAATTCAATGATATTCGGCCAATTTGAATAATTCATGGCACCTCAAGCAAATTAGTTTTAGATGTTATTAAATATTGAAGATTATTTAAGCATATAACCAAATGTGATTTTAGTTAATGATTCGGTTATGAGTGCTGATTTTTTTTATAATTAGCCGAATATGTATATGTATACTATGAGGTGGTTTAGCTTAAAGAAAATTAAGGTGCTCGGAAGGTGATTGCCGTGGATAGTTTAAGTAATAAAATTTAATTTCTGTTATGTAAAGTAATGACATTGCCATTTGTAAATTGAGTAGTTAAAATTGTTGATTGAGCATCAAGAGCTTAAGGGGACAAACTCGGATCGAGGAAAAAACGAAGGTAGTCGTGTAGTCGATATAGCCGTACGATAACTTTTGAGGTAAGCTCTTAAACGATTAAGTTGAATTTATGTGTTTAAAGATTAAATGAATATAGAATAAAGTTTTAGTATATGTGATATATAAATATATATTTTCGAATTATTAATAATGTTCATAATATGAGCCGAAAATGACTAGCTTACTCGATTGAATTGTGCATGGAAATGAGGCATATGCTAAAAGAGTTTTAGAGAATGATATATGATCTTTGTGTTTCGGTTAAGTAATGGTAAATAGAATGAGTATGAATTTAGTGAGGACTATGTGTGATAGCCAAATGTCTTATGAACTAATATGTGTGAATGGTATTTTGAATACATGAGATAAGATGGAATAACCGAAAGCATCATGAGTTAAGACGTGAATAAAATACTATGAATTTCTTGTAAATGTGGAATAGTGAATACATTTGGCTATGAAATTATGCTTTAAATTCTTGAATGTATTTGAAATCAATATAAGGAAATGGTATTTTAATGATGAAATTACCGAATGAATTATGAGATGAATTGTGGATTAATGTTACAAAGTAAGTGAAACTATTAATGTGATTAGGAAATTGAAGAAAGGAAATTGAGATCTTAGTAAGTTCTTAAGTGTTTTAACTTTTGGAAATTTAAGAGTAAATTGTAATAGATCTGCTTGGGACAGCAGTAATAACGTGATTTTAGAAAATCACCATAAATTGTTGGAGTTGAGTTAGAGGCTTAATAAATTATGTAATTAAAGCTTGATGAGTATATTTCTAAGGAAAATTAACGGCCACTTGATTTGGAGTTTCGTAGCTCCAGTTACAAATAATTTAATGACTGTTGCTCAGGAAGACAGCTTGTAGTGAATTTGTGATTATGTTGTAAACATTGATAAAACTGTTTGAGTTGCTTATAAGATATTGATTAAAACCATATGTGAATTTGAATTGTGACATTAGGAAATGATATATGAGTGTTAGATGGATCTTTGATGTTAAAATTTGTGAAATTATAAGTTTATAAGTATTGAATTATTGGAGATGAACATGTCATTGCCGAATGTAAAATAAAATGTTAAATAATTGTAATTAAGAACATGTTTGATTAAATATTGGTAATCAAAGTACCGAATCCATATTAAAATGAGGCTATAAGCCATGAATGACTAGTATACCTAGTCGATTTTGAGATGATTAAATTGATTACAAGATATGTATATATGGTGAGGCCGAAATGGCTAATATTAAATGTGTGCAAGTTATCTGAATGGCCTTTATGAAAATGTGTGCTATCTTATTTGTATAGTGAGGCCGAATGGTTACTTAGAAATGTAATATGGCTGAGTGGTTATTTAAATGAAAGCAAAGTATATGATGTATTAGCAAGTAATGATAAAAACATTATCTTATATATGTGCTTGTGTATGTGGTGTGACTGAATGGGCAAGTGTGAAATGTACATATGTTTATGTGTATATAATGTGGCCGAATGACCAATTGTGAAAAGTGTGTATTATTAGATATTTGATGAGGCCAAAGTTAGTAAAAAGTATATAAAGTAAATTGTGCTAAGATTGTATCCGGGTTTAAAGTCCCATAGGCTTCGTGCTGGTGTTATGTTCGGGTTTTATATCTCACAGGCCAAGTGCTAGTGAATTTGATAAAGTATATGACTATGAGATCCTATGCTAAGATGATAAATTGAACTCGTATTACACATTAAGTGATTCAGGTATGTGATATATATATTATATATGTGAGATTGATCTGACGGGAATTAAGAATGTGTAATGAGAAGCATATGAAAAGATGTTGTAAATTCATATGTTTGTATATGTGTGCATTCAGTTATTATGCAAAGTTACAAGATAGTTTTCGATATGCCATTTAACTATGAATATTGAAAGTAAGTGTGGGTAAGAAATGATACACTAGTGAAATTTGAAAGAATTAAAGTTAATCCGGAAGCTTGTAAATACTATGTTTATATGAGTTTGAGTATAAACGGAGTAAAATGATATGTGTTTGTGCATAATCGGCCAAATAGTATTGTACTCAGAAAGTGTTATGTGATTTCGAACATTTGGTTTGTTTTTTTAAATTCAACTGTTTAAATTGCTTAAGACTTACTAAGCTTATGAAAGCTTACTTTGAATGTTATGTTTCTCTGTTTATTTTTGTAGATCGTTGACTCTTACTATTAGCTCGAGGATCATCAGCACTTCGTCACACTATCTACTATTGTGGTAATCATGTGATTTGGACTTAGCTTATGGCATGTATAGGATAGACTATAAGTAGAATGATATTTTGACTATTGTATATAAGCCATGCGAATATGGCATCTTATGGAAGTTTCCTTTTATAAGTTTTAAATTCGATCTTTGTTTGTGTCTATTAGTTATATAAATAAATGATCTTTCATTTAAGAAAAGGTTCAAAATTTTACTGTTCTGATCTGATTCCTAATTTCTGGTAACGTCTCGTCCTATTCCAGCGACGGTTACGAGATAGCGGTGTTACAGTCATTGTCCACAATGCTTACATTCAGGTTTATTGTCTCTTACACTGCCAACACTAGCTACTGATATAGCTTGAGCTCTAGAACCAATGTGTTGTTTTCTACTATCTCTTTTCAAATATTCAATCAAAAAATTCGGGCGAGTATACGTATCTCTGGATTTCTTTGATGAAGAGTGATACGACTTACTCATCGATCTTTTTCTGGTGTCTTTAGCCTCTGAATCTACTTTTCTCTTTTCTTTGCTGAGATCTTCTGCTTTACAAGCCCATTCAACTAAAACAACAAATTCTTTGATTTCTAGAATCCCAACTAAAATTTTTATATGTTCATTCAACCCATCAACGAACCGCTTACAAATAATCTCTTCAGTAGAAACATATTCCCGAGCATATTTGCTCAGTCGTACAAATTCTCTTTCATACTCGGTCACAATCATCCTGCCTTGCTTCAATTCTAAAAACTCTTTATGTTTCTAATCAAGAAATCGTTGACTTATATACTTCTTTTGGAATTTAGATTGAAGAACTCTCAGGTGACCCGTTCCCTCGAAACTACAGATATCAAAGTTTTCCACCAATGGTACATATTATCTCTAAGTAAAGATACCACACATTTGATACATTTATCAAGAGTACAAGATAATTTATCAAATATTTGAATCGTGTTCTCGAGCCGAAACTCAGCTCTCTTAGCATCATCATCAACGGTAGTCCAGAACTCATCAGTCCTGTGTTTCTAAATCTTATCTACTGTTGGTTTGTTCAATTGCATCTGATCTGTAGCCTGAGGAACTATGAAAACCCATAGTATATACATATTTTTACCGCATGCTTGGCATATTTATGGATCATTTTTCCTTGGTTTTAGTGAATTTGATGCTCCTAATCCTTTAATTTCATGTTTTATACTCAAGAGAGCTTCGGATAGCAAAAAGTGCAAGAAACAGGCCAAAAACGAACAAATTGGGCCTAATTCAGTTTTCACATGGCCTAGGCACTTCCACACGGGTGATCCACATGCCCGTGTGTCATGGCCATGTCGACATTAAACCCAGTCAGAATTACACACGGCCTGAGCACCTTCACAAGGGCATGGCACACGGTCGTGTCCCTGTGAGCCCAAGTCTAATTCTACTCGAAAAAGGCTAATTTTGAGGGTTTTGAGACATTCTAAAGTCTGTATAAACATGCTAGAAGAGGATTCAAGGGCGAAAAGGAGAATAGAAGGCAGAAAATGCTCGAGAACAGCCATCGGGATCAGCTCAGAAGGAGGATCTACATCAAGACTGTAGATTTCCATCCAATTTCCTAAAAGTTCATGTTTTGTTGTTTTCCAATTTTTGAGATGTTTTCTATTATTATGAACTAAACTCCCTAAATACCTAAAGAGATGAAACCAAAGACGAATCTTATTACTCTTTGAATTATATGATAAATACTTGTTCTTATTATTAACTGTGAGATTTAACCCTTGCTTTAATATTCCAGGATATTAATTCAGGTTTTTGATGTGCTTATTCAGTGGAGCAAAAGTCCCTGTTTAAGAGTAGATCATTCATAATTAATCTTAGTTACATGCAATCCTAGAGATAGGACGACATAAATCTACCGGATTAGAGTCAAATCTAACAAAGGAATCCATAGATCGAGTTAATACGAAAATAGAGGTTTTAATTAGCAAGAGATTTCGATTAATCAACCTAGAGTCAGTTGTTTTTAGTCTCGAGAGAGATATTAACATAAATCAGGGAATCCTACAGATTAAGTCAAATGAATAAATCATCTAATTCAGAGGTAATAAGTGAAGTCTAGGTGAATTCTTCCTTAGGTATTGTCTTCTTTTCCAAAAGTATTTTTCAATTTTAATCTCTGTCGCAATCTTAGTTAATTAGATAATTAGTTTTAGATTAAAAATTCTCTTAATTGTTAGGCTGGATAATAAAAAGATAGTAATTACTAGTACTTTTAGTCCTCGTGGATATGATATTTCCGGTCTCACCATAACTATACTAATGTTTGATATGTGTGCTTGCCTTAGTCGAATTTTTAGTTAGTTTAGCAACCATCAAGTTTTTGGCGCCATTGTCGGGGACTAAGATATTAGGAACACTTAATTTTTATTACTTTAGCCATTTTTATTTTTACTTTTATTGCAATTTAATTTTTTTTATTTACTAAATTTTCTTTTCTCTACTTCTGACAGGTTTTTATAGTTTATGACTAGAAAAAACCCATCAGGACCTTTGGTTTTTGATAGTGAGATCGAGAGCACAGCTCACAGAAATCGAAGAGAAATAAGGCGAAGCCTACAATACATAGAGGAAGAGCGAGAGGACAATATCCATACTACAATCGAGGAGATGACTAATAATCAGAATAATCTGCTACCTCCTGTGGTTGCTGCAAATCCAGTAGATCAAAATCCTGTTCCTCGTACTATGTATGATTATGCTAAACCTAATTTAACAGGAACTGAATCAAGTATCATTAGACCTGCTGTTGCTGCAAATAATTTTGAACTGAAACTTAACACGATTCAAATGATACAACAGTTTGTTCAGTTTGATGGTTTGCAAGACGAGGATCCAAACACTCATTTAGAAAATTTCCTGGAATTCTGCAACACCTTTAAGACCAATGGCGTTTCTGACGATGCCATTCGCCTTCACTTTTTTCCATTCTCATTGAGGAGTAAGGCTAAACAGTGGTTGAACTCATTACCACGAGGGTCAATCACCACTTGGGAACAAATGACCAAAAAATTTTTGCTTAAATATTTTTCACCGGCTAAAACGACTAAATTAAGGAATGATATCTCTTCTTTTGTGCAGATGGATTTAGAAACACTTTATGATACATGGGAGAGATACAAAGATCTATTGAGAAGGTGCCTCACCATGGGTTACCTCTTTGGCTACAAGTTCAAACTTTTCACAATGGTTTGAATCCCTCGACTAGACAAATGATTGACGCAGCTGCTTGTGGAACTATCAATAATAAGACACCTGAGGAAGCTTATGAGTTCATAGAATAGATTTCACTGAATAATTATCAGTGGCAAGTCATGAGGACAAAGCCAAAAAAAGCTGCCGGCGTTTTTAATGTCGACGCGGTCACTATGCTATCTAACCAGGTAGAACTTTTGAATAAAAAGATTGATGGTTTGTATGGTTCTACTCAGGTACATCCAGTGATGAGGTGTGATTCAGATGGAGGAGGAGCACACAATACAGATTATCAGTTCTTCAACCATAGCACCGATGAGGAACAATTCCACTATATTGGTAATAATTCTAGACCTCAAAATAACCCGTATAGTAACACTTATAATGCAGGTTAGAGGAACCATCCGAATTTCTCGCGGGGTGGTCAGGGAAATCAAAGGCCACAACATCCTCCAGGTTTTCAACAACCACCTTACCAACAAGAGAAGAAACCAAACCTTGAAGAGATGCTTACAAATTTCATCTTGGTGTCGGAAACTCTTTTTCAGAATACCGAAATAGCACTTAAGAATCAACAAGTGTCGATTCAAGGGCTCGAAACTTAAATAGGACAGCTTGCTAAGTTGATCTCTGAACGACCACAAGGTGGCCTACCAAGTAATACTGAAACTAACCCAATGAAGCAACTTTATGCCATTACTGTGCACAAGGATAAAGGGTTAGTTGAGGATGAACCGAAACTGAGGTAAGACAATATGGTAGATAACGATAAGGTTGATGTAAGTAAAAAGTATAAACCTCGTGTGCCATACCCCAATACGACAAGGAAAGACAACACAAACGAACAATTCGGTAAATTCCTTAAATTATTAAAAAATTTACATACTAACTTACCATTTATTGAAGCTCTTTCGCAGATGCCAAACGCAGTTAAATTTTTAAAGGAGCTTTTAGTAAATAAGTGACAGTTGGATGATACGTCGCATGTGGAGTTGAACGCAGTTTGCTCAGCCATTCTATAGAGTAGGCTACCCAACAAGTTGAAGGATCCAGGGAGTTTTACGATTCCTTGCTTAATTGGTAGTTTAACTGTCAACAATGCTTTGGCTGATTTAGGGGCAAGTATTAATGTCATACCCTATAAAATATTTAAACAACTAGGTATTAGGAAACCCAAACAAACTAGGATGAGCATTCAATTGGCAGATAAAACAATTAGATTTCCTAGGGGTATTATTGAAGACATTCTGGTCAAAATTGATAAATTTATATTCCTAGTTGACTTTGTTGTTCTAGACATGGACGAGGATAGTGACGTACCTTTAATTTTAGGAAGGCCCTTTTTAGCAACTGCTAGAACTATAATCGATGTTGGCACAGGTGAATTACTACTTCGTGTTGGTGATGACACGATTAAACTTCAAGCTCGTGATTCTGCTAAAATATCTAGTAATCGAGATGATTTTTTAAGTTCGGTTGATTTGAATAATGTTGTAACTCAAACTGCAGGAGTCCCATAGGAAGAACGTGATGGAGCCTTACTGTAACCCATGCAACAAAAACAGAGCGACTCACGAAGAACGAAGGCTTCAGCTTGATGAACTAGACGAATGGCGAACACATGTCAAGGAGAAACCAAAAGCACACGGTGAACCAAAGCGGCACTATGATAGGTGTAGGAATGAAACAACGCAATTTAAGGTCTGGGAAAAAGTATTGATAGATGAAAAAGACCCTAGAATTGCTAGTTCAGAACACGATATAGATAGAACGATTCCCTTCATGGTACTGAATATCTTCCCACATGGTACAGTCGAGGTAACACATATTGACTTTGAAACTTTCAAGGTAAATGGACATCATCTTAAACTTTATAACGGTGAGGATTTTAAAGACAATGGAGAGAAGCTACGGCTCCACGACCCCGCCTAACAGTCCCACAAGGTAAAGTTAAGCTTAGACTCTAAACAAGCACTTCTCGGGAGGCAACCTGAACACTAACACCACTAACCCGTTTATTCTATCTATTTTTTGTCTTTTTATACAAGTACAGTGACCCACACGACCTAGACACATGGGCGTGTCCTCGACCGTGTGGAAACAGGGTCGAAATTTCCCAAAATCGACATAAACACGGCCTGTGAAAAATCCACACGAGCGTGCGACACGGCGTGTGGACCACACGACCTGGATACACGGGCGTGTCCTAGGCCGTGTGAAACCTAAAGCTTACTTTTCAAATTTTAAACAAGTTAGTGACTTACACGGTAGGGCACATGTCCGTGTGTTCGAACACACGGGTGTGTGGGAGACCACACAGGCGTGGGAGAAGTGAACAACGTAGAACATGGTCGTGCGACACGGCCGTGTGGTCACACGGGCATGTCCTGGGCCGTGTGACGAATGGTCATTAAATTTTTGTGATAAACATTGGCTGGACACGAGCCACACAAGCCTATGACACGACCGTGTGGCCCAACACGAGGCTCACATGACTGTGTCCCTTTTAAACCCCCAACCCTAACTTTACCTTTGTCTTCTTCCTCTCAAATCTTCCCCCCAAGCCCTAGTTGCCACAGCCCTCTTGCCATCCGTCCCCTATTCTGGCCACCCTTCTCCTCTTTCCCCTCTCTTTCTTTCCTTTCTCCTCCCTCTTTCCTCCTTCTTCCCTTTCTTTCTCTTTTCCCTCCCTCCCACTTCCCCCTACCCGCATGCCCACCAGTCCGTTCACACCCCATGCCCCAGCCATTCGCACTACCCCCCATGCCGTCTGCCGACGAGCCACCACCGCCACCGCTGCCCTCGCCGTCCACCCCGCCCGGTCACCACCGAGACACTAAGACCACTACTCATCGTTGGTTTTGTTTTTCCTTTCTTTTATATTTTCTCCTTTTTAGTCATTTATTTCATTATTATTATTATCATGTTTATTTTATTATCTTTCTTATTCTTATTTGTTATTAATCATTATTTTTTTATATTCTTTCTTACTGCTTTATTTTAAGTTGTTTATTAACCTATTATTCTTATTACTACTTTAATGATGTGTTGAGTCTTGTTTAGTTTAGTCCTTTCTGCTAATTTTGTCTATGCTTGAATACGTTTGGAGATTGGAAATATTTGGCATAAATTTTTAGGGTTATTGCCTTTTTGATTTCATTCACATTCTGCTTTTCATTTCATTTTCTATTTCAGTTACTTGTTGGGCAGAACTTGGTTATTTATTCTTTATTTTATTGCCTATTACATTCATTCATCAAATTGTATTTATTAATTTATTTTTGTAGGTGCACTATGACAAACACACGACGAAAGAAAACTGTCGTCCCTGCTTTGAAAAAGCGGAAGGGTCCTGGCGCAACCTCCTTGAGCGCCTCCACCAAAGCTCGTCATCCTCTGCTTCGATTCTCGTTACGCCCACAAGAAGACTTGTTTCAGCTTCTTCGAGTACGACCATTAGAAGTGGGCTATTGTATTGACTGGGCCGCATTGGAGCAGGTTGGACTAACTGATGAGGTTCGTGCTTTCATTACCACTGCCCTATGGGATCAGTTCTTTGTAATTATCGAGCCTACCTATTCAAAGCTCACCTTGGATTTTTGCACTGTGTTCCATCTACAGCATATGATGAATACCCATGACGAGGCCGGTACTATCACTTTCTGACTTGGTGGCTTAGTGCGACAGATGAGCGTCCCTGAGTTTGGCGCAGCTTTGGGCATCTACACCGACAAGTTTATAGGTGCCGATAACTTTCTTCACCTCCACCGTCACATCCATTATTCAACTTCATGTTGTTAGACTGATCTCACAGCTAGTTAGATCTGTTATGACCCGAGTTGGTCAAAGGGGACATCTCTTTCTCCAGCTCTACGATACATCCACACCTTATTAGCTCACACATTGACTGGTAGGAGAGAGAGCACAGGAGTTGTAAGCACTACTGACGTATATTATCTTTGGAGCATGGCGACTGGTCATGTATTTGATTTGGCATACTTTATTGCCCTTGCTTTTTTCCACCAGACAGACTGCCATAGGAGGGGCCCTATCTGCCTTGGCCCCTACGTAACTCACCTCGCTCGACACTTCGACTACTTCGACACTCCAAATATGTCATCGGCACTCACCCTAGTAGGCCAGATGTCTCCACAAGGAATATCTAGTATGATCCATATGAGGATGATTAAGCGACGTTGTGGATTTGACCCCCCTCAGTACAAGCTCGTTCACTCTGATGACCAGGATGAGCTAAAGGACATTACTAATGATGTCCCTCCCACTCACGAGGACCCACACCCACCACCACCACCACCACCACCACCACCACCGAGTCATCGACCTCCTGCTGCAACATCGACAAATTTATCCGAGTGACTCACTCACTTTGAGCAATAGTGTTTTGTGAGGTTCGACAGCATTGAGGCAACTCTGCAACAGATCTGCGAGCACTTCCACATCTCGCCTCTACCACCACCTCGTGACGCTGACGCATCTAACGATGAGGACCTCTGAGTCCATTTATTTTATTTATTTTTATTTTTATTTTTATTTTTCTTTTATTTAATTTTCTTAATACTTATGTTTTATATTTTGAACTATGTTTATCTTTATGGTTATTATCGAGTGATCCCTTAATTCTCTTCCACAGTTGTGTTTATTTTTTTATTAGCAACTCAGAATCATACCTTTCATTAGCCTTATCCACAACTCTGGCTTTTACTATTCTAAGGATTTCATCCAAAAATTCAGAGCAGTTTCGCTTCTCTCCCTCTCTTCTGATATTATGATTATATTATTATTATCTAACTTTGTACATTGAGGACAATGTACATCTTAAGTGTGGGGAGGTTATTTATGATTATCAGAAAATCCTTGAATTTTTATCTTGTTCTCAAATAAATCTCTTATATTACTATTAGAATGAATTTTGATTAATTTATGATTTTTATTGATATGTTTTGAATTAAATCATAGGTAACTCTGCATTGATTGTTTAAACTTTTAGACATTAGAGGATCAAGCATGATAAGTTGACTTTTGAGAATTAAAATTGCTAGGTTATTTCCCTGAATTGAGGCATTATCTTGAAGTTTTGAATTTACAGGATTGACGTCAAATACTCATAATTGTCGTGAGATTTTGAGCCTTTTAGAGCATATATCTTTCTTGCTCACTTATTTTATTGGCTATGAGTGTGTCAACACTGATTTGCTATTCTAGAACTTGCATTGATTATACATATCGAGACCACACCTTTGATTTGATATACTAAAATGATAAAGGCACTTAGGTTTTAACCCATTTACTCCACAAAAAGCCTACCCACATAATTGACCCCTAGTGAACCCCTTTGAGCCTTAACTACTATTTCTTGATTTTCCCCTTAATAGTAACCCTCAACTTAACCCTTTTTGATTCGTTAAGAATTTTTTCCTTCTCATTGACTCCCTTTTTATCGAGATTTGATTTGATTAGTTACCTAACTATGTTCGTTCATTCCAGTTGCTGAGTTATTTCTTATTATGTACTTTCCATTATTATACTTGTTCTTATTCTTAAAAAAAACCCATATATTTACATCCATTCAAATTACATATTGTTGTAAAGAGCTTGGATAAGTTATCATATTGAGATAAAAGCTCACTTCATTAGTTTTGGTTAGTGTTAACTCTGGCACTTGTTTGTAATTCAGTGATTAGCTTTGTTTTTCTAAGTTTGGTAATCTATTAAATTAATCCCGATTCTAACCCTCTTTTTTAGCCTTTATCCACACCTTTAACCCAAGCCCTATTACAACCCGGTTAAAGACCTTTTGATTCGTGTATCATCTCAAGTATAGTGGCGGAGATTTGATTTTCATGCAAGCCTATGGTAATAACTTTTCATGTTTGACTATTGAGTGCTTAATTATTGAACCTTAAACACTTTGAGTGATTTAAGTGAATATTTAGTGAGGATGTCAACCCTTGTCGATTTGGAATTAAAGGTAATTACTTAGATAGAGGGGGATACCTATGATTTTATGATTGAAATGCTCAATTTGGATTGTTTGAAACTTTAATGTTCTTATAGTTAAAGCTCTTAACGTATGATTACTTATGGATTATTTCGAACATTATTGATTAGAATTATAATTTGAGAAGGATTTATTTTAATTGTGAGTTGAGGATTTTTCTTGAGCACAAGTAAATGCTTAAGTGTGGGGATATTTGATAAACCATAATATATACATATTTTTACCCCATGCTTGGCATATTTATGGATGATTTTTCCTTGGTTTGGAGAAGATGCTTCCTCCCGTACACGTAAAGCATAAGCTCGAGTAGGTGATCGTGCCTCAAATCTCACAACAGAATCTCTCGAAACACTTCGGTTACCACTTGTATTTCCAGTGTTTCAGGGTGGTCTCCCTCTAGCAGCAATATTACTTGATCTCACATTCTGAACTTTGTCTTTCTCACCTAACTCTAGGAAATCACAGATGAAGTGTTCTAACCAACCACATTTGTAACAAGCTTTATTACTTTTATTCCAATATTCTCTGAAATGTCGTTGTCTAAAATGCTTACATTCGGGTTTATTGTCTCTTACACTGCCAACACTAGCTACTGATATAGCTTGAGCTTTATAACCAATGTGTTGTTTTCTACTATCTCTGTTCGAATATTCAATCGAAAAATTCAGGTGAGTATACGTATCTCTGGATTTCTTTGATGAAGAGTGATAGCACTCATCGATCTTTTTTTGGTATCTTTAGCCTCTGAATCTACTTTCCTCTTCTCTTTGCTGAGATCTTCGGCTTTACAAGCCCATTCAACTCAAACAACAAATTCTTTGATTTCTAGAATCCCAACTACAATTTTTATATGTTCATTCAACCCATCAATGAACCGCTTACAAATAATCTCTTTGGTAGAAACATATTCCTGAGCATATTTGCTCAGTTGTACAAATTCTCTTTCGTACTCGATCACAATCATCTGGCCTTATTTCAATTCTAGAAACTCTTTATGTTTCTGATCAAGAAATCATTAACTTATATACTTCTTTTGGAATTCAGATTGGAAGAACTCTCAGGTGACCCGTTCCCTCGAAACTACAGATATCAATGTTTTCCACCAATGGTACACATTATCTCTAAGTAAAGATATCACACATTTGATAAATTCATCAAGAGTACAAGATGATTTATTGAATATTTGAATCTTGTTCTCGAGCCAAAACTTAGCTCTCTCAGCATCATCATCACGGTAGTCCGGAACTCCTCAGCCCCGTGTTTCCGAATCTTATCTACTGTTGGTTTGTTCAATTGCATCTGATATGTAGCTTGAGGAACTATGATAAACCATAATATATACATATTTTTACCCCATGCTTGGTATATTTATGGATGATTTTTCCTTGGTTTTAGTGAATTTGATGCTCTTAATCCTTTAATTTCATGTTTTATACTCAGGAGAGCTTAGGATATCAAAAAGTGCGAGAAACGAGCCAAAAACGGACAAATTGGGCCTAATTTAGTGTTTCACACGGCCTAAGCACTTCCACACGGGTGATCCAAATACCCGTGTGTCATGGCCGTGTTGACACTAAACCAAGTCAAAATTACACACGGCCTGAGCATCTTCACAAGGGTGTGGCACACGGCCGTGTCGCTATCGAGCCCAAGTCTAATTCTACTCGAAAAATGTTAATTTTGAAGGTTTTGAGGCATTCTAAAGTCTATATAAACATGCTAGAAGAGGATCGAAGGGTGGCAAGGAGAATAGAAGGCATAAAATGCTCGAGAACAGCCATCGGGATTAGCTCAGAAGGAGGATCTACATCAAGACTGAAGATTTCCATCTAATTTCCTAGAAGTTCTTTGGGTTTCTTTATGTTTTGTTGCTTTCTACTTTTTGAGATGTTTTCCATTATTATAAACTAAACTCCCTAAATACCGAAAGGAGATGAAACCTAAGATAAATCTTATTACTCTTTGAATTATATGATAAATACTTGTTCTTATTCTTAACTGTGAGATTTAACCCTTGCTTTAATATTCCAGGATATTAATTCAGGTTTTTGATGTGCTTATTCAGTGAAGCAAAAGTCCCTGTTTAAGAGTAGATCGTTCATAATTAAGCAGAGTTGCATGCAATCCTATTGATAGGATGACATAAATCTTCTGGATTAGAGTCAAATCTAATAAGGGAATCCATAGATCGAGTTAATGCGACTATAGGGGTTTTAATTAGAAATAGATTTTGATTAATCAACCTAGAGTCAGTTGTTTTTAGTCTCGAGGGATATTAGCATAAATCAGGGAATCCTACAGATTAAGCCAAGTGAATAAATCATCTAATTCAGAGGTAAAAAGTGAAGTCTAGGTGAATTCTTCCTTAGGTATTGTCTTCTCCATCATTTTTTCCAAAAGTATTTTCCAATTTTAATCTCTGTCGCAATCTTAGTTAATTAGATAATTAGTTTTAGATTAAAAATTCTCTTAATTGTTAGGCTAGATAATAAAAAGATAGTAGTTACTAGTACTTTTAGTCATCGTGGATACGATATTTCTGGTCTTACCATAACTGTACTACTGTTCGATAGGAGCACTTGCCTTAGTCGAAATTTTAGCTAGTTTAGCGATCATCAAACTACAAGGGTTTGTTGAGGAACAGATGATGGTGTATGTTGTTGAGCAGCCAAATTCGTACGAATGTATTGCGTGAACTATTCGTTCATCATATGGAAAAAGGGTTTTTTAGCCTTACCTCCGTGACTATTCAACAAGGGTCTAAATTCAATAAGCGTTATCCCTTGAGTGGGAACGGGCACTTTACTTTCCACATCATCAGCTATTGCTCGTTCGGGATCCGTTTACTATACGAAAAAACAATTTAAGCTATCAGGAATCATCACACTATCGTAGTTTATATATATGGCATGTATAGCTAGACTCTCACTCGTTACACTAGTCCTAAAATCGAATAAACCGTAGCTCTGATACTAATAAAATGTAACACCCCTAACCCTTATCTGATGCTAAAATAGGGTTTTGAGGCATTACCGATCAATACACATCATTCACATACACATCATTCATGTGCATTTATGCATTCATATATAAAACCCATCCAACACGTTCACATTGTCCCTTATAAGGCTCTATGAGGCCTTAAAACATGCTTAGAAGAGGTTTGGGACTAAACCAATAACATTTGAAAACTTTGAGAAACTTAGAAAATTTTCATGCATTTAAGGGTTACACGCCCGTATGAATAGGCCATGTGCCTCACACAACCACTAGACACGCCCGTGTCACAAGTCGTGCGAGAACAGGGCAAACATACTAACTTACACCACACAGTCGAGAACATGCCCGTATGCCATGGCCAAGGGAAAACTAGAGGGACTACCGACTTGGGTCACACGACCAGCCACACGCCCGTGTGCCAGCCTGTGTGCCACACATGGCCAATAGACACGCCCATGTTTCTAAACCATGTAAACTTGTAGGGTATATTGACTTAAATTCGAAGGGTACCGCAGGGGACACACGACCATCTAGCATGACCGTGTGTCACACATGACCATGTAGCATGACCGTGTGTCACACACGACTGAGACACACGCTCGTGTCTCTATTCGTGTAGACAAAAATAGGCTATTTGCAAAGACAAATTGCCACCCTTTTTGCATATACCTACATAAGCTCAAATGGTACCAATTTAAGTCACAAATATGCAACCAAAATTCATCAATCAATATACAAGTATACCAAATCCAATGTTTCAAGCATATCATTTCACCATTTCTATTAATTACCAAAACATGCCATTGATAAACAACCAATCTCATAATCACCAAACCATCTCAATTTCCATAATAAACTTGCCAATCACATAGCCAAAATATATACCACAAGCACATATATGAACACAAATCATAAGTCAAATTCACATTCAATATTAGCATCATTCACAAGCCAACTTATATAGCCCAACAAACACTAATATTTTCTAGCCAAATCTCATGGCTAATATCATAACTCAAAACATACCAAGATAACACTAGCCTATACATGCCATACACCATATTTACTAGGATTCAAAAGTACCAAAATGGTTGATAGTGTGATGACGGTTCCTGACGATCCCTGAGTCTGAGCTAGCTTTGATTATCTATAAAACATAGACAAATAACACACAGTAAGCTTTATAGCTTAGTAAGTTCGTAAGTGAATATCTCTATTCATCAGATAAATGCAATTTAACTATTCATATTACCGAATCAAATCACATTGACCACAATCTTTTATCATGTCTCATAATATGATTAAATACCATCTCATTAAACTTTCTCAATGTAATACTCAAATAGGTTCCATACATACCTGTACCACCTCGTACTAACCTCTTTCTCAACTACGTCATTCTTTACCCATTAAACCATTCAGAATAGAAATTGGATACTCAAGGATTACAATCAATAAGTACATATATCATGGCCTGTAGCAAAATCAAGGTAACTTATCTCGGAGTACCTAAACCATGGCCTGTAGCCAAATCAAGGTAACTCCTCTCTGAATACCTATACCATGGCCCATAGCAAAATCAAGGTATTATTCGCACCCGAAGTGCCGATATCATGGCCCGAAGCCAATACATTAACCTAATGACATGTCATTAGCATCTTAACTATTCCTAAGGTTCAATCGGGAAGTTTCACTTGTCGATTTCATTGTCGAACAAATCTGTATAGTCGTATTCACCATTCAAACATTATTTGTAATCTATCAATCACATTTTATGCAATACCAAAGCATATAATATACATTTATAATGAAATTACCACATACGAACTTACCTCGTAGTCGAAATTGACGAATCGGATCGATTACTCAATAACCTTCAATTTTCCCCGATCTAAATCCGATTTCTTTCTTTCTTGATCTCAATCTAACATTCAAAGGACTGAACCCTAGATGAACATGGAAGCTTTATTTTTCCCCTTAAGATTCGGCCATAGATGAAGAAATAAAGATGATATGGCTTTTGTTTTAGTTATTATATGTTATTTTGCATTTTTACTAATTTACCCTTAATGAAACTGTTATGAAATTACCTAATACATGCCCATTTATGTCTATTCCCACTATCAATGGTCTATTCAAAACATAAGGACTTCACATTTAATCAACCATAGCAAATAGACATTCTTAACTTATAGCATGCTACTTTTTCATTTTACGCGATTTAGTCCTTTCGTCAAATTAAGCACTCAAACGCCAAAATGATTTCACGAAACTTTCACACTATATAATCACATGTTATAAACACCAAAAATAAAATTTAAATAATTTTTTGATCTCAAATTTTTTGTTCCGAAACCACTGTTTTGATTTAAGCTAAAACTGGGCTGTTACATTTCGTGCTTTTGATCAAGGAACCGCTGACTTATATATATATATTTTTTGGAACTCAGTTTGAAAGAATTCCCAGGTAATCCTTTCTCTCTATACCATAGATACTAATGTGTTCCACCACTGATACGCAGTGTCCCTCAGTAACAATATAGCACATTTTAGACACTCGATTGGCGTACACAACAACTCATCAAATTCCTTAACAGTGTTTTCAAGCCAAAATTTAGCTCTCTCGAGATCATCATCAACAGTAGATCTAAACTCTTTAGCTCTGTATTTTTGAATCTTATCAACTGGTGGCTTAATCAATCATTGAAGTTCCACAACTTGAGAAGCTATGGGAACCGGTTGAGGATTAGGTGGGGGTGGAGGTTGTTGAGCAGCCGGATTTGTCCAGACATATTGTGTGAACCATTCATTCATCATTTGGAAAAAGGCTTCTTTAGCCTCTCCTTCGTGACTACTCGTTACAGGTCTAGATTCTGATGGTGTTGTCCCTTGAGCAGGAGCTGGTGCATTACTCTCAACATTAAAGCAGCCAGAACTCGATAGGGGTCCATTTACTATATGACGATACATTTTAAAATGTCAGGAGTTATCACACTATCATAGGTTATATATGGCATGTATAGCTAGACTCTCACACACGCTATGTTAGTCTGAGAATCCACTAAACCATAGCTCTCATCCCAACAAATGTAACACTCTTCCCCGTATTCAACACCGAAATAGGGTTACAGAGCATTACCAGACTTATAACACATTCAAACATTCACTTCTCATACATTTATTCAATTTATACACAATTCATTTATAACCAAACATTTCATTCCTAATACGAGCCTAACATGCATTGGGAGTGGTTTGGAACTAAACCGATAACTTTGGAAACCTTTTTGACACTTATGAAATTTTCTCAAAAATAAGGGACACACGCCCATGTGGCCCGGTCGTGACACACCAACAGACACGCTCATGGTTGTGTCCCAGCCCGTGTCTAACCTCGTGTAACTCTCTGACTTTGGTCACTCGACAAGCACACACGCCCATGTGGCTAGCCCGTGTGCCAAGCTATGTGCTAGGTCGTGCCAAAGCTTTAGGGTATACTGACTTATGCTACACAGCCAAGTCACACGACTGTGTGTGAGGCTGTGTGGAGCATACTAACTTGATTTTAATTTTAACTTCAGGAGACACACGGCCACGTACATGACCGTGTATCACACACGACTAAGACACACGCTCGTGTCTCTACCCGTGTGGACATTACCATGCCATTTTGCCACCCAAACTTGTGCACACCTATATTAACCCAAATGGCACCAGGACATAACATTAAAAGGCATTTTAATTAACCAATTCAGCCATACCTTATGCACATTCTATTCTCTCATTCTCCATGCACACAAATTGCAAATACAGGATATAGCATTTATACCAATTCACATTTATAAATCAACTAATTATACACTTCTAACTTGCATCATTTTGTATCAAAACCACAAGTATGTAACTACTCTAAAATCAACCACTTAACATCCTAATGTTTATAATTCCCAAGCATTATATATTCATCCATAAACTCACAACACAAAACATATATGCACATATTTATACTTATTTATACATAACCAAAACAACCAAATTAAGCCAACTCTCATGGCTATATTTACAAGTCAAAACATAAACATTTACAAGCCAGTTCTAATGGCCAAAATCTTTACTAACTCATAATCAAAATGACCAAAACCCTATACATGCCATATAACCAAAACATAAGCTTAAAAGTACCAAATTGATAGCTTGATAGTGTGATGTAGTCTCTGACGATCCCCAAATCGAGCTAGCTTAGAAATCACTATAAAACACAAGAAAATAAACAATGTAAGCTTTATAGCTTACTAAGCTCGTATGAAAATAAGAAATAAATATTACCATTCATTTACATTTCAAAATAAATAACATACCATTTAAACATTAATCACCAAGTTATTATAGAATTTAACCACATAAATAATCGTAAACTCTCAACTTCCTTTAACTCATTGTTCAAATAGTTTTTCGTACATACATGTACTGATATGTATCTATTTCTCATCAATTCACATCTTTAATATACCCACTGAACCATTTGGAATAGAGGTCGGATACTCAGGAGTCTCGCACACTAAGTGCCAATATCATGGCCCGAAGGCAACTCAATATATCTTGCACCTGAAGTGCTAATATCATGGCCCGTAGCCAAATCAGTGAAGCTCACACCCGAAATTCCAATATCATGGCCCAAAGCCAAATTAAAGTGACTCGCACCTAAAGTGCTAATATCATGGCCCATAGCCAAATCAATGTATCCCCTAATGACATGACACTAGTATCATAATCTATTACTAAGGTTCAATTGGGATTTTCAATACCTTCGAACATATCCGTAGAGTTGAATTCACAATTCATATAATATCAAAGCATTTAAAACATAATTATATCAATGCTTATTACATACGAACTTACCTTGGACGTAAAAACAACGACACGAGTCAACTAATCTGAGACTTTATTCTTTCCCCGATCTAAATCCGTATTTCACTTTTCTTGATCTATTAATATCAAATTCAACTTATTCAATTATCTCTCTATTCAATTTAATCCAAAACACTCATTAAATCACATTTACACTTTTGCCTCTAATATTTCAACAATTTTACAATTTAGTCCCTAGGCTCATAAAAAAATTCATTTAATTTCATCATAACCCAAGCCTATCAGAATATTTATCATGCTTATAGCAGCCCAAAACTTTCATTTATTTCACATTTTAACCCCTAAATTTACACATTTGACAATTTAGCCCTTAATTTGCAGTTTCATTTAAAATCATTTAACAAAACTTGTATATCTATCAACAAGCATTCATAATCTATCAAGAAACTTCAAAATACATGCTTATTCATCAATGGAAACATTCAAATCTTTAACAGTTTTGCAAATTAGTCCTTAGGCTAGCCAGACCTAGTTGCAACGATCTCAAAAACATAGAAATCATTAAAACCCAAGACAAAATACATATCTAATTGAAGATATTAGGGTTGCCAAAATTTTAGCATGAAAATAGCTTTCTTCCTTGTGAATTTTGGTTGAAGATGATGACATTAGGTGATGATTTTGTTTTGTTTTATTTATTTTAACTTAATAACTAAAGACCAAAATTAACCTCGGTTATAAAACATAAAAATAACTTAATACTTGTCCATACTTGTCCACTTATAATTCAAATGGTCTAATTACAACATAAGGACCTCCACTATCAAATTTCATAGCTAATAATGTAACACCCCAAACCCGGCCTAGACGTTATGACCGGATCTGATGCGCCACATCGAAGCGTTCAAAACATTCCGTATTACTTAGTTTGGAAAAATTTAGTTGGTGTTGTAAAAGACACTTTTAAAAGTAGGTTAAAGTGAACGGAAGCTGTGCACCAGGTAGGAAACCAGAAAGAAGAGGAGGTGAGTCCGTCGAACTGCTTAAGTACCAAGCTCCCTTCGGATCCAATCCTAGACACGCACACCGCCATTGCCACACTCTAACATCTCGTATAATTTTGAGAAAACCGTTTGGTTATGTCCATCTTAAGAAAGTGATTAAGGTTGAAAACGTATGCTTAGCGGAAGTCTTATTCGTATTCGTGTTATTTTGAAATCACTTAATGTTTTTGAAAACGCGTCCTAGAGCTAATCTATTTCGTTAGTTATCATAGATCAATTTTATCATAATAGAATTAAATAATAAAAAATAACCCAAACCATAAAAATAATTAGCGGCCTTATTACAAAATCCCAAAACCATAAACGAAAAATATGGAAAATCTAGTTCACCAGAAGAAAACGAATTTGCAGAAAACATGTGGCCACTCCGAATCCCGCCCAGCTCCAAGTCCACCAACTAGGGCTCACCTGCAAGGATGGAAGGGAAAAGGGGGTGAGTTTGGGAAACTCAGTGCATAAAAAAACCCATCCCAAGCCCAAATCAGCTCGAGCCCATTGGGCCTAAGCTCTATTCAGATAACAGTACACAGTGGACCGAAGCCCTTTTCAGAATACAGTAGCAAGGCCTTAGCCCCTTTTACATAACAGTGTGGCCCATAGTGTAACACCCCGTACCCGAGTCCGTCGCCGGAGTCGGACACGAGGGGTTTGCAGACTTAAATCACTTCTTTGCACAATCCATTTTAAATTTTCCAGGCAAGCTGGCTAACTGCGTCACTGTCACCTTAAAAATAATATCTTGAGTTTCACAACTCGAAAATCAGTTTCGTGATTTTTCCCTGAAACTAGACTCATATATGCATCTACAAATTTGTTTCTAGAATTTTTGGTCGGGCCAATTAGTACATTTTATTAGTCAAAGTCTCCCATGTTACAGGGATCGACTACACTGACCTTTGCGCATTACGACTTGGATATCTCCCTGTACAGGGCTTCAATACTGATGCCGTTTGTTTATATAGAAACTAGACTCAAAAAGGAATCTATGAATATATGGCATGACTTCTAATTATCTCTGGTTAATTTATAATGAATTTCCAAAGTCGGTAAAGGGAATCCAGAAACCGTTCTGGCCCTGTCTCACGAAAACCTGAATATCTCTTAACATACTGTTCATATAATCATTTCATTACTTTCCTATGAAAATAGATTCATCAAGGTTCGTTTACATAATTTATTCACTATTTAATTCCATTCCTACTATTTTTAGTGATTTTCCAAATCTACATCACTGCTGCTGTCAGCATCTGCCTTTAAGGTAGACTTTACCTATTTCATAGTTTCCATGATTCAACTAGCCCTTTTAGCATAAATAGCACAATTTATGATAGTGATTAACCATTCCCATGGCCAATCCTTGTTAAGCATATCCACACCTCTCAATAACCATATCCATACCAAATGATTATAACATTATGCTCAAACATATATAAGCCATTTTCGCATGGCTATCCAAAATTATACAAATCCAAAGGGTCCATGACCCACAACAAAGAGGGTAGTCCTATACATGCCATTTCAAAGTTCAACCAAAAGTGTACCAAAAGGGGCTTTGATAGTGTGGGCGACTTCGACTTCAAAATTCCCAAGTCCGATAGCTGACAAACCAAAATCTATAAAACAGAGAATCAAAGAAACGGAGTAAGCATTTAGTGCTTAGTAAGTTTGAGCAAAGAATTTAAGCACAACTGAAGTATAGCATTCATATAACTAAACGGATAATTTCATATGCACAAATTCTCAATATCATAATTACTTCACATTACCAACCCTTATATTCACACACAAAAGATCAACTTAGCCAAGGCCGGAAACTCATAAATTTACTGAGCGAATATTATTCGAAGGGAATCAACTATTCCAATGCACACACGAAACATACCTCATTGTTGGGATTTTACAAGCGTATTAACTGAAATTTTTACAGCAAGATCGCTCATTCCCGAATCACGTACCTTCGAAATTTAACCGGATATAGCTACTCGTTCAAATGCCTTCGGGACATAGCCCGGTTATAGTAACTCGCACAAATGCCTTCTGGACTTAACCCGGATTTAGTAACTCGCACCAATGCCTTCGGGCTTAGCCCAGAATTAGTAACTCGCACAAATGCCTTCGGATCTTAGTCCGGATATAGTCACTTAGCACAAAGCCTTCGGGACTTAGCCCGGACATCATTCGAATAACCATGCACATTTATCAATAAATCATGACACATCCGTATTTCATTTTCATTACCAAAGCTCAAACACAAGACACTTATCACACTTGCAATTTCGGCTCAATAGCCGCATACAAAGAGCATGATTTTGATTCGCTTAAAATATTATCTAATCAAATCATAATCTAAGTTCCATTACTCGAAAACTTACCTCGGATGTTGTCGAACGATTTCGATGGCTATTCGACCACTTTTTCCTTCCCTTTATCGGATTTAGTTCCCCTTTGCTCTTGAGCTTAATTTAACAAATAAATTGATTTAATCATTTGAGCATCGAAAAGAGGAACTCAAGGTACTTAGCCCATATATAATTCATTAGACATCAAAGTCACATATGTACAGAATCATGAATCAAACTCAACACATTAGTTAGTATTCTCCTTAGCCAAATTTTCTAAGTCAAGATAAATCCTTCAATATGCTTACCTATGGCCGAACAAACACATCAACCTATGTACTCATTTATGTGGCCGAATATGCATGTTTATGTTGAGGCCAATTATATACTTAATACCACACACAAATGGCATACATTTTACTAACTAATGCATTACATATTATAACTCAATACGCATTCATCATTTACTCCATAACCGAAACACCATCATATGAAAATATATACCTTGAGATATTATATATGTCATGCCAATACATCATGTGCAAACATATATATATGTGTAAGAGCCAAATCACAAGGTTGATTATAACCAAACATAAACATAAATCCAAAACACAAATCTTACCTACCATGCAATAAGCATAAATCATACTTATGGATATACCATGGCCGAATACATCACAACACCTTACCATTTCAATTTTGATCATGGTTAAACAAAGAACTTAATGTCTCACTCAAAAATGCTAAAAAGAAAATCCAAGAGTTAATCAATCCACCATCACATGTATCATTAACAAGCTTCACATTTAGCATGCAATGACATTAACACAAAATCCACCTTGGCCGAATATCATCCCCATGACATAGCAAAGATTTGAACCATGGCTAATTAGAACTCAAACTAGCAACTAAAAACATGCATGAATCTCATGGCACAACATCAACATACCTTAATCTAGATACAAGTATGGCCGAACCTCCTCCTAATCCTCTTCCAAACCAAACATGAAGCAAGAACTCCTTCCTTCTTCCTTAGAATTTTCGGCCAAGGATGAACCAAAGGATGAACACTTTTTTTTTTGTTTTCTTTTCTTCCACTCACGGCAATGGGGGGGAGACAATCACACACATTCTTTCCTTTTTTTTTTCTTCCATTTCTTTATTACCCATACTCCTTATTTTATTTTTCCTAACATACATCACTAACATAACATGTTTGTGACATGTTTCCACTCATAGCATGGCTGGCCACTAAGCTTAAATTTGGGTAAATTGACATGCAAACCCATCATTTTCACAACATGCATTAATAGGCCATTTCACATTTGCCTAGCACATTTCTAAATTTTCTCACATAAGTCCTATTTGATAAAATTCACTTACAATTGACAAAATTCAAACATGAAATTTTCACACATGCATATATACATATAATAAGCATCAAATATACAGCTAATTATTTTTATGACTCAGTTTTGTGGCCCCGAAACCACTTCCCGACTAGGGTCACTTTAGGGCTGTCACACATAGGCCCAGTTCAGTAACATAAGTAACAATAGTAGTAATGAATGCAAGCCCAACTGGGGAGACTACTCAACCCACCAACCGCTACATTGCCCCGTACCAGCCCTACACTCCATGTGGGGAATATCTCAACCCACCCAGCCCTACACTCCACAGTTGCAGCAACGCTGCTCAAATATCAGTAAGTTGAGGCAAAGCCTCCAGTACGTGGATGAACCACTTTCAATACTTCCTCCATCAATACCCCAATCCCATGCAACAGATATTAATAAAGCATATCATGTACAATACAGTATTAATCAATCATGCAGTTTAGCTAATTTAAACCCTAGGGGTATTTCGGTAATTATGCTCTTTAGGGGTAATTTCGTACTTAGGCAACTACACAAGCTATTTCAGTAATTTTTAGCAGTTTTATGCAATTTGGTTCCACCATCTAACTAACAGGCTACTTTGCCCATCTCTTACCCATATTGGTCCGTAAGCCCATTGGGCCCAGTTTTGGCCCATCGAGGCCCTCTTTTTCCGAAGTACGTTAAGACGTCACACAAACTTACTTACCACCTTGCGGTGCTAGATCTAACAATTACTCTACGTCTTGAGAGCATTCGCATACTCACAAGCCCATGAAATTCTAGAATTTCGGCATTTCGGCTTTTGTCGAATTGAACTAAGAAAGGGTGTTCGGTACACACCTGATTCGCGACGACTGCTACCGAGATCCCTTTCGATGTCCTACAATTGATTAGTACAATTCTTATTTATAAACCGTAATCACTAAACCCAAAACTTGCTCAACCAAAGTCAAACCATGTTCCTAAAAAGCCTTTGAACCCTTACCTTTTTGCCAAAATCGATAGCTAGCTCCGAATCCGATTGTTCCAATGATTCACGCTTTTGATCCAACGAGTAAGAAGACTCTAATCACCACAAGAAAACATCAGTTACAAACCCTTAAAGCCTTATGCTCAAATCGACAGCCTCTCTAATTTTTAGGGACTTCGGCTTTTCCTAACATCGTAAAATAAGAACAGATCTGAGATGATAAGTACTTACCCCTTACTCCTACTTGATTTCCACGCAATCCGGTGCAGATTTATCCTTAGAACAATGGTAAAACCTGAATCCAAGGGCTGAAGAAGTTTCGGATATAAGCCCCTAAACCAATGGTACTTTCGGCTTTTGGGTGGTGAAGGAGATGACGATATGAGGCTATGACCTTGAAGTAGAATTGCCGTCAGGTATCTAGGATTAAGAAAAGATAATCATAGATTTAATAAAAACAAAAGAACATAGAAGGACCTGGCTTTGCAGAAATCGGCACAAACAGTGATCACAGGATTTCGGCTTTTGCGACTTCGGCAAAGGTGCTGATGAATAGCAGGTTTGATGGACGGCTTTGGAGAAGGAAGTAGAGAAAGAAGAACAGGATAGGTGAAAGTTTCGGCTAGAGAGGAAAAGAGAGAAAAAGAAAACCCTTGTGGTGCCTGAGTAGAAGAAAATGGCACCTCACAAAGCCCTAGGTGCCGAAATATTAACCTAAACCTCTGCCGAATTTTCCCTCTTCAATTCCCTAAATTCGGCCAACTCCCAGTCTCTCACCCAATCCCTTAAATCTCTCCCCTTATCACTCCTTAATCCAAGCGTTTGGACTGATCCAAACTCTCCTTTAGCAGAATCCACCTGGACTCCAACACTTACCCCTCCAGCACTTAAAAATAAATGCATCTATTTGTCAACACTAGGAATCGATCCCATGCCTCCCTCAAAGCTCCACATGCCACCTTTTTATGAGCCTAGTGGCGTCACCCTTGCCACTTTACTAAGGCTCTTTTTGTGATGCAATTTGCCCATCACTCCACTTAAGGGCCACTTAGCTAGAACCCCTAACTCCTAAGTCCAAAAATTCAAAAATTCAACCAGGTTTTGGCAAACACATGTGCCTTCTATAAGCCCATTTACCTACTCAAAATATTAATTTCACATCCAAATACAAAATTTTAAAGTCTTTACAAAATATTGAAAACCGCGAATAAATCCGAAAATCAGGATGTTACAACTCTACCCTCCTTAAAGAAATTTCGACCTCGAAATTTTACCTTATAAGAACAGTTGAGGGTACTGTTGACGCATAGCCTCCTCAGTCTCCCAAGTAGCTTCTTCCTTGCCATGGTTCCTCCAAAGTACTTTCACTAGTGGAACTGATTTCCTTTTCAACACCTTGATGTCACGATCAAGTATTTGCACAGGTTCCTCTTCGAAAGTTAAATCTGACTGTACCTCGATTTCTGCAACTGGTATGATATGAGATGGGTCAGATCGATACCGCCTCAGCATGGTTACATGAAAAATGTCGTGGATATGATGCAGTTCTGGTGGTAACTCTAGCTAATAAGCCATTGGTCCAACCCGCTTAACAATTCGGTAAGGCCCAATAAACCGTGGGCTCAACTTACCCTTCTTACCAAATCTCAAAATTTTCTTCCAAGGGGAAACCTTCAAGAAAACCATATCCCCAACAGCGAACTCAATCTCTTTGCGCTTCAGATCCGCATACGACTTCTGTCTATCGAATGCCTCCTTTAACCGATCCCTTATCAGCCTAACCTTGCTTTCAGTGTCTGCTACCAATTTCGGTCCAAGCACTTGTCGTTCACCCAACTCTGTCCAACACGTCGGCGTACGACATCTTCGCCCATAAAGCGCTTCGTATGGTGCCATCTGAATACTTGCTTGATAGTTGTTACTGTAAGCAAACTCCGCCAATGGCAAGTAGTCCTCCCAACTTCCACGAAAATCAATGATACAACCTCTCAACATATCCTCCAGAACCTGAATAACCCTTTCTGACTGTCCATCTGTCTGTAGGTGAAAAGCGGTACTAAAATCCAATCGTGTACCCAACGCTTCCTGCAACTTCCACCAAAATCGAGATGTAAACCTAGGGTCTCGATCAGAAATTATCGACACTGGCACCCCATGCAGTCGCACTACCTCCGCCATATATAACTTGGCCAACTTTTGCAGTGAGTAGTCGGTACGAACAGGTATGAAATGAGCAGATTTTGTTAACCTATCCACAACCACCCACACCGAATCTTTCTTGGTGGGTGTCAAAGGTAACCCACTTACAAAGTCCATTGTTACTCTTTCCCACTTCCATAGGGAATTTTCACAGGTTGCAGTAATCCCGAAGGCAATTGGTGCTCAGCCTTAACCTGCTGGCACGTCAGACATTTCCCAACAAATTCAGTCACCTCTTGTTTTAATCCGGGCCACCAGTACACTTCTCGCAAGTCTCGATATAACTTATTCCCTCCAGGATGCATGGCACAAAGTCCACCATGAGCCTCTTTTAGAATTATCTGCCTCAATTCAGGGTCCTTTGGAATACAAACCCTTCCACGAAAGCACAGAACTCCTTTAGTGTTCAACCCAAAATCCTCGTTCTCACCACTCTTAACTTGCTGGAACCGGAGAGCTAATGAATCGTCCTTCAACTATTTTTCCTTAATCTACTCAGTCCAAGTAGGCCTTACCTGCAGTTCTGCCAACAAGCTTCCATCGTCGTACAGACTTAATCGTGTGAACAAGGCTCTCAAATCAGTCACAACCCTTCGACTCAACGCATCCGCCACCACATTAGCCTTTCTTGGGTGGTACTCTATCGAACAGTCGTAATCTTTAAGCAACTCCACCCATCTTCGTTGCCTAAGGTTCAACTCCTTCTGAGTCAACAAATACTTTTGGCTCTTATGATCTGTATATATAGTGCACTTCTCGCTATATAAGTAATGTCTCCAAATTTTTAACGCAAAAATCACCACTGCTAGCTCCAAATCATGCGTAGGGTAATTCACCTCATGAGCCTTAAGCTGTCGCGATGCATAAGCGACCACCTTGCCCTCTTGCATCAGTACGCAACCTAACCCCACATGCGACGCATCGCTGTATACAGTAAAGTCCTTCCCAGACACCGGTTGAATCAACACTGGCGCTTCGGTCAATACCTTTTTCAACCGATCAAAAGCTTTTTGCTGTTTCTCGGTCTAGACAAATGGTACTCCTTTCCTTATGAGTTTTGTCAAGGGTGCCGCCATTACCGAGAAACCCTCCACAAACCTTCTGTAGTAACCTGCCAACCCTAGGAAACTTCGAATTTCCGATACTGACCTAGGTGGCTTCCATTCCAGAATCGCTTCAATTTTACGAGGATCCACCCTAATCCCCTCGGCGGAGACCACATGCCCAAGGAAGGTTACCTCCCTCAACCAGAATTCACACTTGCTGAATTTTGCATAGAGCTCCTTTTCCCTTAACACTTGCAGCACAATACGGAGATGCTCATCATGCTTCACCTCCATTTTAGAGTATACCAGGATATCGTCGATAAAGACGACTACGAACCGATCCAAGTAAGGTTGGAATACTCGATTCATCAGATACATAAAAGCTGCAGGTGCGTTCGTCAGCCCAAACGGCATGACCACAAACTCATAATGTCCATATCGAGTTCGAAATGCTGTCTTATGAATATCCCCTTCTTTTACCCTTAGCTGATGGTATCCAGAACGAAGATCGATTTTGGAGAATACTGAAGCTCCCCTCAGTTGATCAAACAGATCGTCAATCCTTGGTAGTGGATACTTATTCTTAATCGTCAGTTTGTTCAACTGACGATAATCGATGCACATACGCATCCTTCCGTCCTTTTTCTTCACAAACAGGACCGGTGCTCCCCAAGGAGACACACTAGGCCTAATGAAGCCTCTATCTAACAACTCTTGAATTTGAGCCTTTAGTTCCACTAACTCCTTTGGTGCCATCCTATAAGGTGCAATAGATACTGGAGCTGTTCCAGGCAACAAATCGATTCCAAACTCAACTTCCCGATTCGGAGGTAATCCAAGAAGCTCTTCCGGAAAAACATCCCGGAATTCCCTAACAGTTCTGATGGTCTCCACAGTCAGATCCTCAGTTTCAGCTTGGCTTACCAAAGCCAGATATGCCTCGCACCCCTTGCGCATCAGTTTCTCAGCCCTCAACGCCGATACTACATTGGATAAGTAATCCCTTTGTTCTCCAATACTCATTACCTCTTCATCATTGACAGTCCTTAACACCATCCTCTTAGCTGCACAATCTAAAGTTGCCTTATGCTTGGTCAACCAATCCATCCCTAGTATCAAATCGAATTCTTCAAGCGGTAACTCCATCAAATCCCCACAGAACACCCTGCCTTGAATCTCCAAAGGCACCTCCTTGAAGAGTTTCTCTACCTTAACCGAATGACCTAAAGGACTTATCACAGACACCCCACATACAGTCTCCTCGAAGTGCACACCGAGTGCCCTAGAAATGTTATATGCCACATATGAATGGGTTGATCCCACATCAATCAGAGCAGTATAAGGTACACCATATATAAAAAACGTACCAGTTATGACATCAGGTGCGTCACCCTCCTCGCGGCGATGAGCAGCATACACCAAAGCTGGCTGACGAGCATCCGCGTTACCAATACCCCTGCCGGGTGCCCCACGTCCACGGCCATTACCACCGCGACCTTGTCCACGACCTCTTGGTAGCGGCGGTCCATCCCTCACAGGTTGAGCCGGTCGCACAGCCCCTTGTTCGGCCACCTGAGCCTGAGTGGCCCTCCTAGGACAATCCTTAATCCTATGCTCCTTAGACCCACAACGAAGACAAGCCCCAGAACGCTTCCAGCACTCTCCTTGATGCATTCTGCCGCAATCCCCACAAGCTTGCGGTCTACCTGTGTTCACCGGAACTGCTCAAACCGGTTCTTCCATCCTAGCTCTCTTAACATTTCGATTTGCAGCACCCGCTGGTCCAGCATCCCTCCTGAACCGATTTCGATCCCTATCACGATTCTTCCGTTCGGTTTGCTTCACCTCCTCAGCTATCTTAGCCTTCTCTACCAGTGCAGCGAAATCTCGCTCTCTCTGCGGAGCTATGAGCACCCTTAACTCATCTCTGAAGCCATCCTCAAAACGAACGCCGCGCTCGTATTCGGTGGAAACGATGCCATTAGCATACCGACTCAATCGTAGAAACTCCGCCTCATATTCAGCAATGGTCTTATTTCCCTGAGTTAGATTCAGGAACTCCTTTCTGCGTGCATCCACATAGCTAGCTCCAACATATTTTGCCTTAAAGGTCTGTTTGAACAGCTCCCATGTTACCCTCTCAGCTGGGGTACCCTCTCTCACAGTAATCCACCACTGATATGCTTCATCCCGTAGTAACGAAACCGCCCCTTTCAACTTCTGTTCTACTGAGCAGTCCAGGTCATCCATGATCCGCTCTGTGGCTTCCAACCAATACTCAGCCACATTTGGGGCCACTCCAGATATGCCCCTAAAAATCTCAGCTCCGTTGGCCCGAAGGCGTTCAGAAATGGACCCCCTATTCATGGGCCCGATGTTAGCTCCGGCCACCCTTTCCAACACCCTCAACATGGCCTGAGACAAAGCGTCATCCCCTACGGCCCGGTCATACGGCCCATTTTCATTAACCGGTGGTGGACGTACCTCGCCAGCTGGCATGTGTTCAGATGACGCAGATCCAGCTTGAGTGCTACTCGGCCTCGACCACGGCCTCTTCCTCGAGTAGCCCTTGTACTCATAACGATTTATCTGATTATAAATTTTATGACATCAGTTTACTGGTTTCACTGTTTATTACAGAAGGTCTTATGAATAAATAGAGTTTCAGAGTTATTTTCGCGCAATCACAATTTAGCTACGGTCCCAGTTTTGTAGCCCTAATACTACCTTATCAATAGCACTATCTCTAAGGCTCAGTACTATCTATAGTATTATTTCCAGTCCAGTTCCATATAAATATTTAAAGAAGAAAAAGAACACTTACAGACTTGGTGCTGGGGATTCAGTGTGCCACCTCCTTTGTAAAAATTAAAAACCCTATTTTTGTTTACCAAAAATAAAAGGATTTGATTTGAAAACACTTTTATTTTAAAAATATTGATTTAACCCTGTTTAACAATAGAAAAACTTGAACATTCTTTGAAAAACTTACCATTTCCAAAAATACCCTTCTTAGGCCTAAGTTTTTGAAAAGATTTTTGGACCCGATCCACAGCCGAGTTGTTGCAACCAGGCTCTGATACCACTAAATGTAACACCCCAAACCCGGCCTAGACGTTATGACCGGATCTGATGCGCCACATCGAAGCGTTCAAAACATTCCGTATTACTTAGTTTGGAAAAACTTAGTTGGTGTTGTAAAAGACACTTTTAAAAGTAGGTTAAAGTGAACGGAAGCTGTGCACCAGGTAGGAAACCAGGAAGAAGAGGAGGTGAGTCCATCGGACTGCTTAAGTACCAAGCTCCCTTCGAATCCAATCCTAGACATGCACACCGCCATTGCCACACTCTAACATCTCGTATAATTTTGAGAAAACTGTTTGGTTATGTCCATCTTAAGAAAGTGATTAAGGTTGAAAACGTATGCTTAGCGGAAGTCTTACTCGTATTCGTGTTATTTTGAAATCACTTAATGTTTTTGAAAACGCGTCCTAGAGCTAATCTATTTCGTTAGTTATCATAGATCAGTTTTATCATAATAGAATTAAATAATAAAGAACAACCCAAACCATAAAAATAATTAGCGGCCTTATTACAAAAACCCAAAACCATAAACGAAAAATATGGAAAATCTAGTTCACTAGAAGAAAACGAATTTGCAAAAAATGTGTGGCCACTCCGAACCCGCCCAGCTCCAAGTCCACCAACTAGGGCTCACCTTCAAGGATGGAAGGGAAAAGGGGGTGAGTTTGGGAAAATCAGTGTATACAGAAACCCATCCCAAGCCCAAATCAGCTCGAGCCCATTGGGCCTAAGCCCTATTCATATAACACTACATAGTGGACCGAAGCCCTTTTCAAAATACAGTAGCAAGGCCTTAGCCCCTTTTTACATAACAGTGTGGCCCATAGGCCCAGTTCAGTAACATAAGTAACAATAGTAGTAATGAATGCAAGCCCAACTAGGGAGAGTACTCAACCCCCCAACTGCTACACTGCCCCGTACCAGCCCTACACTCTATGTGGGGAATATCTCAACCCACCCAGCCCTACACTCCACAGTTGCAGCAACGCTGCTCAAATATCAGTAAGTTGAGGCAAAGCCTCCAGTACGTGGATGAACCACTTTCAATACTTCCTCCATCAATACCCCAATCCCATGCAACAGATATTAATAAAGCATATCATGTACTATACAGTATTAATCAATCATGCAGTTTAGCTAATTTAAACCCTAGGGGTATTTCGGTAATTATGCTCTTTAGGGGTAATTTTGTACTTACGCAACTACACAAGCTATTTCAGTAATTTTTAGCAGTTTTATGCAATTTGGTTCCACCATCTAACTAACAGGCTACTTTGCCCATCTCTTACCCAGATTGGTCCGTAAGCCCATTGGGCCCAATTTTGGCCCATCGAGGCCCTCCTTTTCCAAAGTACGTTAAGACGTCACACAAACTTACTTACCACCTTGCGGTGCTAGATCTAACAATTACTCTACGTCTTGAGAGCATTTGCATACTCACAAGCCCATGAAATGCCAAAATTTTGGCATTTCGGCTTTTGCCGAATTGAACTAAGAAAGGGTGTTCGATACACACCTGATTCGCGACGACTGCTACCGAGATCCCTTTCGATGTCCTACAACTGATTAGTACAGTTCTTATTTACAAACCGTAATCACTAAACCCAAAACTTGCTCAACCAAAGTCGAACCATGTTCCTAAAAAGCCTTTGAACCCTTACCTTTTTGCCAAAATCGATAGCTAGCTCCGAATCCGATTGTTCCAATGATTCACGCTTTTGATCCAACGCTTAAGAAGACTCTAATCACCTAAAGAAAACATCAGTTACAAACCCTTAAAGCCTTATGCTCAAATCGACAGCCTCCCTAATTTTTAGGGACTTCGGCTTTTCCTAACATCGTAAAATAAGAACAAATCTGAGATGATAAGTACTTACCCCTTACTCCTACTTGATTTCCACACAATTAGATGTAGATTTATCCTTAGAACAATGGTAAAACCTGAATCCAAGGGCTGAAGAAGTTTCGGCTATAAGCCCCTAAACTAATGGTACTTTCGGCTTTTGGGTGGTGAAGGAGATGACGATATGAGGCTATGACCTTGAAGTAGAATTGCCATCAGGTATCTAGGATTAAGAAAAGATAATCGTAGATTTAATAAAAACAAAAGAACATAGAAGGACCTGACTTTGCAGAAATCGACACAAGCAGTGATCACAGGATTTCGGCTTTTGCGACTTCGGCAAAGGTGCTGATGAATAGCAGGTTTGATGGACGGCTTTGGAGAAGGAAGTAGAGAAAGAAGAATAGGATAGGTGAAATTTTTGGCTAGAGAGGAAAAGAGAGAAAAAGAAAACCCTTGTGGTGCCTGAGCAGAAGAAAACGGCACCTCACAAAGCCCTAGGTGCCGAAATATTAACCTAAACCCTCTGCCAAATTTTCCCTCTTCAATTCCCTAAATTCGGCCAACTCCCAGTCTCTCACCCAATCCCTTAAATCTCTCCCCTTATCACTCCTTAATCCAAGAGTTTGGACTGATCCAAACTCTCCTTTAGCAGAATCCACCTGGACTCCAACACTTACCCCTCCAGCACTTAAAAATAAATGCATCTATTTGTCAACACTGGGAATCGATCCCATGCCTCCCTCAAAGCTCCACACGCCACCTTTTTAGGAGCCTAGTGGCGTCACCCTTGCCACTTTACTAAGGCTCTTTTTGTGATGCAATTTGCCCATCACTCCACTTAAGGGCCACTTAGCTAGAACCCCTAACTCCTAAGTCCAATAATTCAAAATTTCAACCAGGTTTTGGCCAACACATGTGCCTTCTATAAGCCCATTTACCTACTCAAAATATTAATTTCACATCCAAATACAAAATTTTAAAGTCTTTACAAAATATTGAAAACCGCGAATAAATTCGAAAATCAAGATGTTACAAATAAACCCTTTTAGCTTATAGATCTCCAACTTTTCACTTTACACGATTTAGTCCTTTTTATCAAATTGGCCAATCAAACGATAAAACTTCTTAACGAAATTTTAACACAATTATTATATCATACTGTATACATAATAATAATAAATATTTTGACGTCGGATTTGTGGTCCTGAAGCCACTGTTCTGATTTGATTAAAAACAGGCTATTATACTCTCGGATGGAATTTTTAATAAATGGTTTATAAACTAATTGGGTTGTTATTTTGGACATTGGACATTGTAATTTTTATGGGTTATTTTTACTTTTAAATTTAAAAATTGCCACGCATGCATGTTTCATGAACTTATTAATATTTTGAATTGTTGTTATTTAAATTATTATGATTTTTATTTAATTTTTAATAAACCTATAAATTTATGATTTTCTTAGTATTTTAAAAAGTCTATTGTGAAAGATTTTTGTGACAGCCCTAATGTGACCCTAGTCGGAAAGTGGTTTCGGGACCACAAGACCGAGTCGTAAAATAATTAATTGCTATATTCTATGCTTATTATGTGTGAACATGAGTATGTGGAAGTTTCATTCCCTAATTTTACCAATTGCATGAGAAATTGTTAATAGGGATCGATTTGAGACATGGTGAAAATATGATAGTCCAATTTAAAATGGTCTATTAGTGCATGTACCAAAAAGAGTGGACTTGCATGTCAAATAGACCATTTTTGAATGTGAATGGCCGGCCAACATACGCATGCATTATGGTGTTCCCTTGTCTTCATTTTTTTTTATATTTGGTGGGAATTATGTATAATAAATTTATATTAGTAAGTGGTGATAAAAACAAAGTTCCATCATCTTTTCTATCATCTTGCCGAAACCATAAGGAAAAGAAAAGAAAAATGGAAGCTAGGACATTCGGCCAAGTGAGTTTATAGATTAAGGTATGATATCATGTGGTTCTTTTGGCATTTTTTTTTGTGAAGTTGAGTTGTTTTGATGCTCATAACATGACCCATGTGTTGATTTTTGAGTTGTGTTGCAAGAAACCTTTGGTTATGTTCTTATATGCCAAATTGATGATGTTTTGTAGTATGTGATTTGAAATGGTTATAGATGAATATGAACTAAGAAACATGTATTATTGAGTAAGTAGAAGATAGAATGGGGTTTAAATGGGAGGTTCATTTGATTTATTTTTGTCCTTGTATGAAAAGTGGTTCTTTGTTAAGGCCGAATGAGTCATGCTAGATTAGTTGAAAAGAATGTTCATGTTATGAGGTAATTTGAATAATTGACCGAAACATGGAAGGAAGGGCAAGATTTATAAATTATGTTTGAGGGTGAAAGGAATAATGAAAGTTGTATTAAGTTAATGTGCATACTTTAGTCTAAGTGTTGAGGAGTATTCGGCTAAGATAGTTAAAATGTGGGTGTTGCCGATTTTTAAATTTAGATAATGGGAGTGGCTATAATGGGCATTAAGATGTTGAACTTAAGAAATTAGAAGTAAATGAACTTGATAGTATTTAAGAGATAGAGGTGATAGATTAATGTTGCACATTCGGCTATGGTTAGGCATGTTGATGATCTTATCTTGATTTAGATAATTAGGCATAAAAGGGTGGTAAAGGGGATGAAATTGTCGAATGATTAGTTGGGTAACAAAAGAAGCATTCGGCCATCACTTGAGAGCTTGTGTGATGTTGGGTTTAAAATTAGTAAAGGTAACTTACCTAATGCATGTGCATGTGTGATTAGATTTTTGATGATATGGTAGTTGCATGAGGTTATTAGCCGAATATACTAATAGTTGCATGAGGTTATTAGCCGAATATACTAACATACATATACATGTGAAATTGGATTGTAAATATTTAGCAAGGTGGTTAAACTAGTTAAATTATTGATTAAGCTCAAGGAGTTAAAGGAGGTGAATCGAGCAAAGGCAAAGAAAAGGTCATCGAGTAGCCGAGTTGGAACCGTCTTACCCAACACGAGGTAAGTCATTAAGCATATAGTTGGTATTAATTCAAATGGTCATAACGTTTATGTAATGATGCTGAATGGAATGAATAAATATATATATGCATGTACGTATGTGATGATGAAAGTGTTGAATGAAAAGAAAAGAGGTGAGATGTATTGAGTTGTTGATCTCGGCACTAAATGTGCGAGTATAAACATTTATGACCACGAGATTGGCGCTACGTGTGCGGGTTTAAATTGTGCAGCACTAAGTGTGCGAATTGACTATGTAGCACTAAGTGTGCGAGTTTGACTATGTAGCACTAAGTGTGCGAATTGACTATGTAGCACTAAGTGTGCGAGTTTGACTATGTAGCACTAAGTGTGCGAGTTGACTATGTAGCACTAAGTGTGCGAGTTTGATTATGTAGCACTAAGTGTGCGAGTTGATTATATAGCACTGAGTGTGCGGACTTAATATATATTCTTGAATCATTATGGACACTAAGTGTGCGACGCTATTGAGTCGATCACGGACAGCGGATCGGGTAAGTGTCTTGAGTTCATGGCTAATAGGTGCTATGTCTATACTTGGTGTTGAGCTTGGTAAGTTTGAACCTATGTGACAAATATACTTGAAGTCACGTACATGAAATTTATCGTAGAATGGGTGAAAGGCCGTTTAGTTGTATGTTTGTAACGAAAATAAAATGATTTATGAAAATGCCTCGAATATCCTATTGATGAGTATGTGGATTGTGAATGCATAAATTGGTATGAAATTAAACCGATAGGTCGGAGGAACTATGGTATGGTTCGGAATGGATGGAGTAATTAGCCTCGTTCCATTTTGTTTTCTCTTGTGATAATGTTATTGATGGATGGTAGTGCATAGCTTATGACTTACTGAGTTATAAACTCACTCAGTGTTTCCTTGTCACCTATTCTAGGTTTCTTGGACACATCTCTTTTTGCGTGGTCGGGCCGTTATCGAAGTCATCACACCGGATAGCAAGTTTTGGTACTTTCTTCTTAGTCGGCTTAGGAGAATATTTCGGCATGTATAGGCTATTATGTTGTGTTTGAACTATAGTATGTAAACTTTAAGGCATGCGAAAATGGCATGAATGTTCGATTGAGTTGGATCAAGGAGTAGGCATGAAATGGACCTAGTTACTTTCGTAACAGATGCTGGCAGCAGCAGTGACATGAGATTGAAAAATCACTAAAAAATAGTAGGAGTGGAATTAATTGATGAATAAATTATGTATTCGAAGCTCGATGAGTCTATTTTCATATAGAAGCAATGAAAAGATCATATGGACAGTAGGTTAAGAGATATTCAGGTTCTCGTGAGACAGGGCCAGAACGGTTTCTGGATTCCCTGTTCCGACTTTGGAAATTCATTATAAATCAACCAGAGATAATTAGGAGTCATACCATATATTTATAGATTCCTCTCTGAGTCTAGTTTCTATAGAAACAAACGGCATCAGTGTTGAAACTCTGTGCAGGGAGATATCCAAGTCGTAATGCACAAAGGTCAATGTAGTCGATCCCTGTAATATGGGAGACTTTGACTAATAAACTGTACTAATTGGTCCGACCAAAAATTCTAGAAAAAAATGTGTAGATGGTAATATGAGTCTATTTTCAGGGAAAATTTACGGAACTGGATTTCGAGTTTCAGAACTCGAGATATGATTTTTTTAGCGACTAGTACGCAGACTGGCAGCTTGTCTGGAAAATTTTTTTTTTAAGTGGGTTGAAGTCTGTTAACACCTCGTGTTCGACTCCGGCGACGGCCTTGGGTTCGGGGTGTTACAATTTTTACCAAAATCATGTTTAAGAAATACTTAAAATATTGCAAATTCTTTATTTTAATGAATTAAGATGATATCTCGATAAAACAATGAACTTTTCAAATATGTGAGTTTTAATAAGAGTTTTTCCAAAACTAATCTACTTAGTATTTAAATTTTAAAGTTTTCGTAGAAACAACCGAAACCTATTTGTTTTTAACAAGTAATTGTTTTCAACGGTTTTAATGTCTCTTTCGAAATTTGGCTGTAATGTCTAGACCAAGTTTGGTGGGTTACATTTAGTAGTATCAGAGTCGAATTCAAAACTTAGATTGTGAAATTTTAATTGGGTTTGCATGCATGTTTTGAAGAGTATTTTAAAAATATTTTGCCATTAAAATTTTAAAAAATTAAACTTCCAATAATCTGATACTCCGATATTGATTCTCTTTAGATGATATACTTAATGAGATTTAGATTGAAAACTTATGCTATAAAATACTTGATCATAAGATTTTAAATATGTTTTAGTAATTAAGAATATCTTTGAAACTAAAGACTTTCATAAAACATTAGGTAGAATGAATAATCGTGGAGTACGAACACGTGGTGCACGTCGTCGTGCAGCTCAGGATGAGTCATCTACTGCTCAAGTGCTTACACTGAACGTTGGTGTTAATCCTAATGAGAATTATCCCGTTGTGGATAATGTGAGTCAAGAGCCTAAAGAATTAGTTATTGAGGAAGTTAATCTTGGTCCTATTGATGGTGCTGTATCACAAGCTCTATTGAGAGTGTTATAGTGAGTTGTTGGAAGCCAAACTGATAATGGAGGTCATAAATCTATAACAGAGAGGCTTCAATCTAATGGAGTCGATGTGTTTAAGGGAGTTGCTGGGACGACTCCTACAGTGGCTAAGTATTGGATGGTAGCTACAAAAAGAATTTAGATGATTAGGAATGTACCCAGAATAGAAAATGAAAGGTATGGTGTCGCTTCTTAGGGATGAGGCCTACTGCCGGTCGCAATCTATTGTTCGAGGTACTCAAATTGAGAGGATAACTTGGGAATATTTTCAAAATGCATTTCAAAAGAAATACATAGGCGCAAGATTTGTTAAAGCTCGTAGGCTTGATTTCATCAAGCTAAAATAGGGGGATAAGACAGTGTCTGAAAATGAGGTAGAATTCTTGAGATTGAGTTGTTATGCACAAGGGATGGTAGCTTCTGAGTAAGGTAAGCGTGTAAGGTTCAAGAATAAGTTACGGTATACAATTTGAAAGTCCAAGTTGTTATACTGCTAGAGAGAGTTTTTGAGACCTTGGTTGAGAAGGTTAAAATTTTGGAAGAGGTGAAAGGAGTTGAACGTGAGGGAAGAGATAATAAGATCAAAACTCTGGTTAAAAGAGAATTTACCTCAGGTAGTTCTAACTCGCGTCTTGCAAAGAGAGTTAAGGATAATATACCACGATAGAACTCAGTTGCAAATGGTACTAGAAACAAGAATGAAGAATGTGCTCACTGCGGGAAACATCACCAAGGAGAATCTTGGAGAAATTTAGGAACATGTTTGAGATTTGCATCTTTGGAGTATTAGATTATGGACTATCCACGTGTGAAAGAATAGAGGCAAGCATTGCAACCAAAATTAGAATCAAAATCAAGGGGGACGAGGTAATAACAGAACTAGTAATTCAGGGTAAAGAGCATCGGATCAGGGTACAAATCGCACTGAACCAAGACAACCTACTTTGGTTTATGTAGTGAGGTGCAGAGAGGATTGTGATGCAGTAGATGTCATCACAGGTACTTTTACAATTAATTATGCACAGTACTTGGCCTTGATAGATATAGGTTCTACTCATTCATACGTTGCCTACTCTATGTCTAATAAATTGGGAATTATAGTAGAAGAAACTGTTAGTGTTTTTTCTGTGGTTTGTCCTCTAGGGCAATCTTCTGGTGAATAAAATTTATAGACAATGTCCGCTAGAAGTCCAAGGTGAAACGTTTCCAATCGATTTGATGGAATTCTCATTTAATGAATTTGACTTAATTTTGGGAATGGACTGGTTGGTCGAACACCAAGTTAGTCTAGATTGTGCTTCAAATAGGGTTTCACTAAAGACAACTAGTGGGAAGGAAATTGTGTTTGAAGAGGAGCATAGAGATTACTTGTCAAATGTAATCTACATTATTGTTGCTGAAAGGATGGTTAGGAAAGGATGTGAGGCATATCTTGCTTATTTACTAGATACCAATGTTAGTAGCTCTGCTTTGAGCAGCATTCACACCGTAAAGGAATTTCTGGATGCTTTTCTGAAGGAGTTTCCTGGGATACCTACTGAATGTGAAGTTGAATTTGTAATTGAACTGTTTCCTGGTACAACACCGGTGTCCAATGCACCCAATCGCATGGCACCAAAAGAGCTTAAGGAACTCAAGATCCAACTTCAAGAACTTCTGGATTGTGGATTCATTCGACCAAGTGTTTCACCATGAGGAGCATCGGTATTGTTTGTCAAGAAGAAGGATGGTTCTATGAAAATGTGTATTGTAACACTCGTTACCCATATTCAACGCCGAAACAGGGTACGAGGCATTATCTGACGTAAACACAAGCAAACATACAAAACTAAAATGTAAATTTCCATCCAAATTTAAAATTTTTCATATACATTCATATCGTCCCTGAAACAAGCCTTCGAGGCCCAAAACATGCTTTAGGAGTGGTTCGGGACTAGACCCAAAATCGGGCTATTACAATCTCCCCCTTTAGGGATTTTCGTCCCCAAAAATCTTACCAGAAAAGAGATTTGGATATTGTTCTCATAGTTTCCTCTACCTCAACCAAGAGTCCTCTTCGAGGGCAATACTTTCAGAAACACTCTATCATCAGTCTGAAGTTGCTTTCAACTTTCATGAATAACTTTCATCTTTTTCCTCATAATCACAAATCAATTCTGCCTCGTTTACCTCTTTCCAATCATCTCTGAACTCTGAAACACAGTGTTGGAACATATCGTCAAAGATCTGAATTACTCTCTGAAAGAACAAACGAGCTACTACTAAGTCTCGTACAACATTTTTTGTATAAGCTCTAGATAATTCACTGCACGAATTCTATCTCAGAGTAATAATAACAGAAATCAAAATCAAAAGTCGTCTCACACTATACTCATTTAGTTACCACTCACTATCACATTTCTGAGGTTCTAAATCTTGCAAAGAAAACATCGCTTTAGCTTTTTTTTTTAATTTAGCTAAATTCAGACTTCCATCAAATAAGATTAATCATGAAACCAACACCCACAAAATGAACAAAGGCTTTCCATTCAAGCATCTACAACTATAACTACTTCCCCAAAGGTTAATCATTAACTATTCACTATCTTTCAATAGTTTAAGCCATCAACGTTGTTTTAATTTTCATATTTTTCTATAACATTAGATACTTTATACTCTTGGAATCAAGAATCACATGACATTTTTCATCGAACAACAATGTCATCAATTCCTCAACATAGACATACGAGTGGCCGACTCTAATTCGCTCATCTAACAATTCTTTTAATGAGATTTTAATCATCAGAAAGCATAAACTGTCACTTCACATTCTTATATTAAAACACATTCCAATCTATTCGTTAATGCATTACTAAAAAATCACGAATTCTTTACTCAATTCAAATAGAATCCAAAACTAGTACTTCGGTTAATAACACCTTCAACTGTTTTCAAGTTTGCTAGCATCCAACATGTAACGCCCTGAATTTGGGGCCTAAAAGTATTAGGTTTTGAGCAGGGGTACAGTTTGGAAGCTGCTCATAAATATTTTATTGTACAAGGAAGTGACATAATTGAGTGTTTGGCTTAGTGGTTGTGTGCTCTGGAAGTGTCTGGGAAGTCATGGGTTCAAGCTTTGGCTTCCACAAAAATTTTGGTTTTTGAGGATAAAACCCCTATCTTTGGCCAGTAGGGTTATAAGTTTATTTTGGCAAAAACATGGCAGAATGGGCCTGTTGGTCTAGTGGATAGTGGCGTGTGGAGTGTGCTAGTGGTCTGAGGTTTGAATCCCTGCTTGTGCATATGGGGATTATTTTTGCTAGTGGTCATGGGAGGGAGTTGTGTTTGACCGAAACACCAAGAGTTTGAACAAATTTTAATGGGGTTGTTGTTAGCTGAAATTGAAGAGATGATGGGAGGAAACTAAGGAGAAAATCAAGCAAGTTCAAATTTGGAGAAGAGTCTTGCCGGGTTTGAACTCTGGCACTTAGTATTTCAGTTGTGTAGGGATATTGGGGGAGGTGATTAATGTGTGGAAGGCTGAACGAAATTAGGGATTCTTTTTGAGCAAAATTTGGCTGTTGAAGATGTGGTTAGGTAAGATAATGTTGAGAGATTTTGAGAGTGTTAAGGGGAGGAATTTTAAGAGTTTGAAAGGGGTGGAAAAAGAGGTGTGCCGAATTAGGATTCTCAATTTTGGAAAAGTTTGGCTTTGGCAGTCAGTGTAGGATTGATATTGATTTTTGGTTCTTTTCCTCTGGTTGTCGAATTTTGCCTTGGGGAGTGCTTTGTTTCCTTTCTTCGGGTTTTTGCGCAATTGAGTTCATTTCGGGTTTGCTCTTTTTCCTTAGTTTTTTGGATGACCGATTACTGCTTCTCGTCCTTTCTTCCTTTGTAAATTCTTTCAAAAGGTTAGCTGAGGTCTTTAGGCTGATTGTCCCCTTCTCCTTCCCTCTACTCATCACTTTCGGATTCGACGTTGCACTGTGTTACTTTTGGCCGAATAGGTTCCCTCTCTTCTTATCCCTCTACTTTTTCAATTTTCTTTTGGTTTGCCTCTATCATTGCTTGTGTCGAACATCCTTTCTTTTCTCTAGTTGCTGAACACCTCACCACTCTATTCATCTCTCCACCTCTTGTGTCTTGGTGTTAGGGGTAAGTACTCTAGACTTCTCTTTTCCCCTCATCACGTCCTTCTTCAACTTTCTTCTCTATTCATTGTTTGGGGTTAGACGAATACCCCATTTCAAGTTGAAGTGCAGGTGTTGTTCTCTTTGTTCCGTGTTAATAGTTCTTCTCTTCCCCTCTAACATTGGCTATTTTCTATCGGGTACTGTCAGGGGTGACTGAACTATCTTGTGCCTCGGTTTAGGGTGTTTTGTCTGTGGGCTGATTACTACTACCCTCCACTTGTAGTTCTACATTTCAGTAACTGGTTCACTTGGTTCAAGTGGTTTTCATTTAGGTTGTTATTTAACAAATTTAGGTTTTAATGTAGATCATTGCCAAGAAGTAGGCGATTACTGGTTAAGGGAGGATTAAACCCTACTCACTTAACCAAGGTAAGTGATATGTACTATTAGGGATTTAGTGTTAATAAGAGGGTGGCTAACCCTAGTGATTAAACGCTGACATTAGGTCATAATTGGATTTAGGTTGGAGTACGTAAATATTGGCATCCTCTCATCAACAGGTGTGTGTAACACTGCCATTGGATGTGAAACTGTAAACGCTGAAACGCAGAAAAGCCGAAAGGCTGAAAAGCTGGAAAAGTGGGTTGACACTATACAGGTGTGTGGGCACCCGTGTGGTAGGCCGTGTGACAAAACATGGTCATGTGGTCGACGAGATGGCCATGAACGTTTTCATGGGCCGAATTGGTATTGGGCTATTTTGGGCCGAACTAGTCCATGTAGGCCCAATAGGACTGTGGGCCTCACACGGAATCAATCACATAAAAGTGTGGTTACTATTGTGCTAGGCTGTGTAAATCACAAGGCTAAGGCCAATTTGGGCTATGTGGGCCATACGAACATGTGGGTACACATGGGCCCGCAATATGGGCCGTGGACCAATTATCATCAGTTAACTGTTAAAGTTGCACAGGTCACCCAAGAGGACTGTGGACCTACTGTTGGGCCGGTAAGTGTACCTGGACCCTTATTTTTGGTAAGATGACTGTTTAAGCATGCCATTTTTACTGTATGTACATTTATATCATGTTGCATTGCTTGGGGTGGGATTTATGATTTTGGAGGAAGTGTACTGAAAGGCTACAAGCCTATTACTGGCAGCTCTCTGCAAATACTATTTTAGTGCCGTAATCGGTATGACTTGGTGTGTAGGGTTGGGTGGGTCGATTTTATCCCCACATGGTGCGTAGGGCTAGTACAGAGATGCTGTGTAGCGAATGGATTAGTTAGGATTCTGTGTTCGTATACTGTACTGACATGGGCTAAGGCCCAGACTACCACTGATACTGAAATGGGCTCAGGCCCAAACTGTTACTGCTACTGAAAGAGGGGTTAAGGCCCCTAACTGAAACTGAGGGCTTAGGCCCAAATTGTGTTTACTCTAATTGTATGCTTTTCTGGGATTTCACACACTGAGTTTTCGAAAACTCACCTATCTGTTAACTGTGCAAGAAATCCCCAAGCTTAAACGGATCGAGGCGACGGAGGACTCAAAGGTGGCCACTCAACGAAGTTTCTTTTAATATTATAATTAAGATTTTATTTTGGGTTTCATTATGTAATAAGGGCGCTATAATTTTTAATTTTTGGGTTTTATTTATTTTTTATTTATATCTGCTAGTCGTAGGATGCGGGTTTTCAAAAGATATGTATGATTTACCAAAATACTACGAATACGCAAAACCGTTCAAAAGCTTCCGCGGTAAACGAGATTTTTGAATTAATAAGTTTTAAACTAAATACTTTTTTTATAGTGACACAAATTTTAAAAATCATGTTCTAGTTCACACAATGAGGCTAAATAAACATTGGGCTTGCCAAACGATTTCACACTTTACGAAAAACACTTCAATGTGACATCGCCAGATTCGGCCATGATGTCCAGGTCGGATTTGGGGTGTTACACAATAGACAATTTAAACTTTCACAAATTTGATAACTTTATCAATCGAACAGCTTTAACTCATAACAACATCATTCAATTAGAACAAATCTAATAGATATATCTCTGTATCATACTTTCTAAAATATGAATTCTTCCTTCATACTGTCTGTCTATTCACGCAAGAATGTACAAGAGTTTATTTGCTTACTTGAGGATAAACTTAAATGCATATAACTCAAGTTACCTTTCAACTGACTAACTCGGTCAGATAAAAACAATTGAGTTGATCTCAACCATCAAATAATAACATATCAAAATATACCTTTAATCATGTTGTTAAACAACTCAATCATACACTCTTTTATAATTCCCATAACATGCTAATCAAATATCCTTACAATTGCATTAGCTCAAGAAAACAAAATATCCTAATTGAACTCATTGACCTTAATCAAACTTACCTAAGAAAAAGAAAGCCATCGTACAATTTGAGCTTGAGCTTCCACTGTTTATACCTTTGCCGATGTTAATTCCTTTCACGAGAATTAGAGAAATCCTGATACCAAAATCACCATGTTTCTATGATAGAACCAGAAATGCATCCATAATAGACATAGTTATCTCAAGTCAAAGAACACACTTTAAAGATGAGCCATGATTGATAATTTATGAAATAAGGATGATAAGAAAACTGAGATAAAGAAATCCAAGATGCAATACCATACTGGAAGTCTGAAAACATAATCATAAGAAAATAATAACGATCTTGATGATTCCTCAGAGAAAACCAGGAGAAAAACAATGCTTACATGTCTGGAATCAATTGTAACAGAGGTAATATATTTTCCAAATATATATATAAAACAAAACAACATACAGTAGAAATAAAAGAATAGCCTCACATGAATTTTTTACCATCAACTTTTATCCCAAACATAATAGAATAGAACCCCAAAAAGAGAGAGATAAGATATGCTGATCATCAACCAACCAGAGCAACAGTGCTTTCATCTAACATTATAATCAGCTAGCATTCTCACACGATAAGAATTTCATCAAAAAATGGACAATCACATATATCTCTGAGGATAGATGAATATATAAAATACCTAGGAGAGATCAACATAATCTATTCAATTACAACTATTACACTCAGACATTTTTACGATTCAAATATCATTTCTCTGACTAATTATGTCATCACTAATCTCGTATTATTCCATTCACTAACGAAAATCAATCCAGAAGAAATTCCAGCAATACATACTTTAGACATCATACATGAATGAGTTGATTAGCCAAGATTAACTTTTTCTTTAACCGTGACATTGCGCAATCTGAATGATCTTTAGAACAACCTGACATCTTTTCCAAAACTGTATTCACTTACCAAACTATTCTTAAATCTAACCACATTCTTAGTTATTTCATTACTGAACTCTTTAGTCTCTCACTTGTAAGCTCATTCAACATAAATCTCGTAAAATTTCATTAAAAAATACCACATTGGTAAGGGGTGAGGTCGTAAAGCCTCTAACTCGACTCTCATATATGCACACATGTGACTTAACATTTATCATCATCATAATATCATCTCACTTATACAATTTATTTCAGGCAAATTTAACTTACGTATTTATGTTACACATACATTTTGATCATCTTATTCAAAAAAATGCACTTATACATACATTCTATAAATTTTGAGTAAGTTTACTTATCGCATTCACTTAATCAAACAAGTCAGGCACATAACATCATGTGAATGCCAAACAAACATGGATGAGTTTATCACAATATAAACTTTCATTTCGCTTCATAAAATCATCATAATCCATCGAAACACAACGTTCAACCAAAACAATGACATTTTACCCATATTTCTCAACTTATGGTTTTTTCATTTTGTACATCATCACATACTTATATGAACTCTTATTCATACCTGTCCAAGTTTTGACTCATCACAACACATTTTCAAACATCTTAGTATCACTTTTAGCATTTTTGAAAGTAGCTCGGTTGGAAAGCATCTCTGTCTCAACAAAATAATTTAATCAGTCGGGAGATATCACACTATCACAGGTTCTATATCGTATGTATAGCTAGACTTTCACACATTCTAGGTTCGTTTGAAAATCGACTAAACCGTAGCTCTGATACTACTAAATGTAACACCCCTTACCCGTATTCAACACCAGAACAGGGTACGAGGCATTACCGGACATAAACACAAGCAAACATACAAAACCAAAACGTAAATTTCCATCCAAATTTAAAACTTTTCATACACATTCATGTCATCCCTAAAACAAGCCTACGAGGCCCAAAACATGCTTTAGGAGTGGTTTGGGACTAAACTAAGAACTTTAGAAAATTGTACAACACTTAAAATTTTTTTGCTAAAACAGGAGTCACAAGCCTGTGTGGCTAGGGACATGTTCGTGTGGGCAGGCCGCGTGGTCACACAATCCCGTGCCCCTAACCCATGTAACTCTCTGTTTGTCCCCCAAGAGAAAATTGAAGTCACACGGCCAAGACATACGCCAGCGTCCGAAAGCTGTGTCCTTCACATGGCTGAGACACACGCCCGTGTCTCTGCCCGTGTGCTCGATACTGAGCATTCTTTTTGCAAAAATTAAGGTGCAAAGGACACGGCCGGATCACACGCCCATAAGGCTGACCGTGTGTCACACACGGCCTAGACACACGCCCATGTGCCTACCAATGTGGACAAAAACAAGGCTATTTACCAAGTCATTTTGCCACCCTCACTTGCACATGTCTACACAACATCTCATGGCACAAATTCAAGCATGTAAGAGCGACCAAATAATCACATCCAAGACAATAACATGTCATTCTCATACCATTTTCAAACATGCTTAAAACATCAAGCTTTCCACATCAAATTATGCTAGTTTCCACATTCACAAATGACATTAATACAAATATACTCATAACCAGCATTAGCCAACTTCCAAGGCTATATACAAAATGAAACATGAACCATTCACAAACCAATACAATATCAACATCTATCATACACATAACATTTATCATGCCATAAATCATTCATGTCAATTTCACCTTCATTAGGTTTCATTTAATTACTTTTAGTTACCTTATTGTACACAAATTCCTCATCTCATCAATGGGCCACATTACCAAACATTTCACAATCATCAAGCATACCATGATCATATCACCATAGACATTGACATATATATGAATATATTTAGGCTTACAACCATGTTAGCCAAATGAGCTAATTTACATGGCAAAATATAAAACAAGCCTTTGACCCTTACAAGCCAATACATTAGCTAAAATCATATGACACATATAACAAAATGACCAAGTCCATATACATGCCATAAACTCTAAATACTTGAATTCATCAATACCCAATATGATAGCTTGATAGCGTGATAGGACCTCCAACAATCTCCAACCCGAGCTAGCTTAATAACACTATAAGATATGGGAAAATAAGGGGGTAAGCTATATAGCTTAGTAAGTCCGCATGAAAATAATAAGCAACTCTTATTACGCATTTATCAAGTTCAATAATTTAAACACAAAATATTACTAATTGCTATAAATCTCATAGTTATAATTTTATTCAATCACGATATTTACTCTATTATCTTATAAGCATAATTTAACATATCTTGGCATTAGCCTAACAACCATAATCTCTCTTTCGTGACATATCAGAGCAATTAACATGCCATTACAAACCTCATAGTAAACATGCACATTAAATTATGTGTACTCATATTTCCAAGCATATCTTAATATCTTTCAATTACCTAAACTTTTATCTTTTTGTACTTTCATAACCACGATAATAGGCAATTATGGCAATCTTTTCCTTTTTCTCATATCCAATAAATCACAATTCGTGCGAATAAAACATGTTATATAATAACTCAATTTGGCCCAAAATCCAATCACATGATTTTCAACCGAATTTATCATGAATTTCATACATCACAAGTATAGACCAATAATCACCAAATTTTCACAAAAGTCATTCTCGTGGAAATCATGAATTCACAATTTCATGAAGTCAATGCATGTAGACTTTACGTACATACATGTACCAATTCATAATACTTACACACTTTTTCTCTTCTTTGACATACCCGTTGAATTTCCCATAGAACCACTTGGAATACTAAAGGATACTCGGGAATCTCGTACACTCGGTACCATACCAATGTCATATCCTAGATATGGTCTTACATGTAATCTCGTATCGATGCCAATAGCCCAACTATGGTCTTACACGAAATCTCTTATCGATGCCATATCCTAAATATGGTCTTACACGAAGTCTCATATTGATGCCATATCCCAGATATGGTCTTACACATAGACTTAGTAACCCTAATGTCATGACATTTGTATCCTATCTATTCTTAAGGTTCAACCGAGACTCTCACTATATCGAACCTCTATCGGTCATTTCTGTAGTGTTGTACTCAATAACATTCACATTTTATTTCAATAATATAGCATTTACCACAATCATATCAATTAAGCAATTATACATATATAATTTAATGCTTATTAAACATACGGACTTACCTTGACATAAAAATGGCAAAAATGACCTAACCGTCAAATACTCGTTTTTCCCCCATTCTAAGTCTGAACCTTGTTTTTCTTGGTCTATAATATCATGTTCAACTTATTTAGTCATTAAAATATTCAAATCAGCCCAAAATCACATTATGGTAAAATTTACATTTATGCCCCTAAAATTTCACATTTTTACATTTTAGTCTCTAGGCTCGTAAAAATATTTTCATCAAATTTCTTCATTAACCAATCCTAGTCGAATCTTTAATGTACTCATATCAGCCCACATTTTTATTAAATCACACTTTTACTACTTATTTTATAACTTTTACAAATAGGTCCTTTTAGGCATTTTCATCGAAAATCACTTAGCAAAAGTCATTTATCTAGCATCAAACTTGTATAATCTACCATTAAACATCACAATACACAAATATACATCATGGGTAAAATTTTGGACTTTGATTATGTCTTAAATTAGTGGTAGAAATAGATAGAACTTGTTACGAGGATTTTAAAAACATAAAAATCATTAAAAACAGGGCTAGAACGAACTTACAATTGAGCTTGGAAGCTTGAAAAACCCTAGCTATAGTTTCTCCTTGTGAAATTTGGCCATGGGGTAGAAGATGGACAACATTTGGCTTTCAATTTGCTTTTTAATTCATTTTAATTACCAAAATGCCCTTAATGAAAAACTTTAAAAACATACCTAACCATGTCGATTTTTGTCCATCAACTTAACCAATGGTCTAATTACCATTTAAGGACCTCCAATTTAAAATTTCATAGCAATTAGACACCTCTAGCATGTAGAACTTAACTTTTGCACTTTTTACAATTTAGCCCTTTTGATCAAATTTAGTGCCCAAACGTCAAAATTTGCGAACAAAATTTTCACGAAATCATTCCATAAAATTGTAGACCATAAAAATATAATAAAATAAATTTTTCTACGTCAGATTTGTGATCCTGAAACCACTGTTCCAACTAGACTAAAAATCAGGCTGTTACATGTATTGATTATACACAATTACATAAGTTGACCATCAAAAGTAAGTACCCACTGCCTAAAATCGATGATTTGTTTGATCTTTTGCTAGGAATTAGGATACTATCAGCTTAAGGTGAAGGATTCAGATGTGCCTAAGACTACTTTTAGGACTTGATATGGTTATTACGAGTTCTTAGTAATGTCGTTCGGTCTTTCGAATCCTCTGGCTGCATTCATGGATATGATGACTCGTGTTTTCCAACCATATATCGATCAGTTTTTCGTTGTCTTTACCAAAAATCTCTTAATCTACTCCAAGACTAAATTTGAACATGATGAGCATTTGAGGGTTGTTCTACAGATTTTTCAAGAGAAGAAAATCTTTCCTAAATTTAGCAAGTGTGAGTTCTGGCTTAAGGAGGTTATCTTTTTAAGTCATGTAGTGTTTGCTGAATGTAACACCCCAAAATAGAGCTTAAGAGTTTTAGGGGTATTTCAAGAATTTTAGCCTTAGAATGTTCTAAATTTTTGCGACATGGTATATTAGTAATGTTTTTGTCTATGGTTTTTAGAAAATTAAGTCAATTTTTGAGAAAGGTGTTTAAAAGATATTTAATTCTGAAATAAGGATTGATTTGTAAAAAGGTCAAAATTATGAGTTTTTAAGAGGCAATTAAACCAAAATTTTAAATTCAACCTCTTTCTTTCCCCACCTATAGCAAAGTCACATATAAACCTTCCCCCTTTATTTGTGTTTGTCATCCAAAGCTTCTCCAAATCCTCCCATTCAATTTTCTTTCTTAAATTTCTACCCTAGTGATTTCTACCATCACCCAAGCCATAAACCTCTATAGAAGTTAAGAAAAACACCCAAAAACACCAAAGTTTTCTCCAGTATCAAGCTTCCGGGTTTTTCGATTTTTCGATCAAATGCTTGGTTTTTCATCAACTAAGGTAACGGTTCATCTTCCCATTCATGGTTATTAGGGAATTTAGTAGTAGCCTAACACTTGGTTATTAGGGAATAATTTCCTTCGGACATGATCTCTAGTGAAATGATATCTTGTTTCAATGTGTTTAGTCCTAGAATGTTGGATGAGATTTTTAATAAGACAAATAGCACTAGTATTATCACACTTGATAAGAATAGAATCTATACCAATTCCATAATCCTTAAGTTGTTGTTTCATCCATAAAACTTGAGCACAACAACTACTAGTAGAAATGTATTCTACTTTGGTGGTGGACAATGCAACACTATTTTGTTTCTTTGAAAACCATGAAATTAATACATTGCCTAAGAATTGACAAGTAACAGAGGTGCTCTTTCTATCTAGTTTGCAACCTCCAAAATCTTCATCAGAGAAAGCATGCAAGCTAAATGAAGAGTCTTCAGCATACCAAAGGCCTAAATTAGGAGTGTCTCTAAGGTACCTCAAATTCTCTTAATGACTTATAAATGTGATTCCTTAAGAAAAGATTGATATCTAACTCACAAGCAAACACTAAACATAATGTTGGGTCTACTTGCAGTAAGATAAAGTAAAGAACCAATCATTGACCTATATAATTCTGAAACAACACATTTAATTTCTTCATCTTTGTCAAGCTTTGTAGAAGAGCTCATTGATGTAGCTTCTGGTTTGAGATTGTCTATCTCAAACTTCTTGAGTGTTTCCCTTGTGTACATAACTTGATTGATGAAGATTCCATCTTTCCTTTGCTTGATTTGGTTTCCCAAAAAGAAGTTTACTTCTCCCATCATGCTCATCTCAAATTCACCTTGCATTAGTTTGGAAAATTCTTGACAAAAAAGATCATTAGTAGCACTGAAAATAATATCATCAATATATATTTGAACTATTAACAAATTCATGTCTTTTCGTTTAATAAAAAGTGTTGTGTCAACCTTTCCTTTACAAAAACATTTTTCAATAAGAAAATTTGATAGTCTTTCATACCAGGCTTTAAGAGCTTGTTTCAAACTATATAAAGTTTTTGAAAATTTGAAAACATGGTTTGGAAATTTTGGATCTTCAAAATTGGGTGGTTGTTCAACATAGACTTCTTCATTTATTAAACCATTTAGAAAAGAACTTTTCACATCCATTTGATATAACTTAAAATCATTAAAGCATGGAAAAGCTAAAAGCATTCTAATAGCTTTCATTCTAGCTACGCGAGCAAACATTTCATCATAATCTATTCCTTTCTCTTGAGTGTAACATTGAGCATTAAACCTAGCCTTATTCCTCACTATGTTACCACTCTCATCTAGTTTGTTCCTAAAAACCCACTAGTACCAATAGTAGATTTTTCACATGGTCTTTCTACAAGGGTCCATACATTGCTTCTCTCAAGTTGATTTAATTCATCTTGCATAGCGAATATTAAATATTCATCATTTAATGCTTCTTTGATATTTTTAGGCTTAATGCATGAAATAAATGCAACATAATTATATGTATTTCCAAGAGAAGGTCTAGTAGTTACCCCCTTGGATAGATCTCCTAAAATCTTACCATCCTTCACATAGCTGTACTCTCTTGGATGATTGACTTCCCTTTCCTCTATGGTGAGATCCTTTAGAGCTTCTTGTGTTTGTTTTTGAATCTTTTCATTTGATAAATGATCTACTTTATCATCATAACATAAGTATCCTTTCTAGGAAGAGAGTTAGCATCATCGAAAACATGTATTGATTCTTCAACTATTAAAGTTCTTTTTATTAAATACCCTATAAGCTTTAGAATTTAAAGAATAATCAAGAAAAATACATCCATCACTTTTTGCATAAAAATTACCAAGATTATCTTTTCCATTATTTAAAACAAAACACTTGCATACAAAAGGATGAAAATAACTAATGTTAGGTTTTTTGTTTTTGAAAGGTTCATATGGAGTTCTCTTTAAAATAGGCCTAATCATTACTCAATTAACTAAAGAGAAAGCAGTGTTTATAGCTTTCGCCCAAAAATATTTTGGTAAATTGTTTTCACAAAGCATGGTTCTAGCCATTTCTTTTAAAGTCAGATTTTTCCTCTCAACAACTCCATTTTTTTAGGGGTTCTATGTGCTGAAAAATTATGACTAATTCCATTTAAGTTGCAAAAATTTTCAAAACCAAGATTTTGAAATTCAGTTCCATGGTCATTTCTAACACTAGTGATAGAGTAACCTTTTTCATTTTGATTAATTTTTGACAATGTAATGAATTTTTCTAAAGCTTCATCTTTAGTACTTAAGAAAAGAATCCAAGTAAATCTATGATAATCATCTAGAAGCACAAAAGCATATTATTTTTCACCCAAGCTAGTAATCCTAATTGCTCTAAAAAGATCAATGTGAATTAATTGGAGAACTTTACTAGTATATACATCATTGATAGGTTTAAAAGAAACTCTCTTATGTTTTCTTTAACATATGCATCACAAACTTTATCTAAATCAATTTTTGGCAAACCTCTTACTAAGTCATTTTTCACTAGTTATGCAATATGGTCATACTAGCATGTCCTAGTTTTCTATCTCAAAAAATAATTATTTTCATTTTTAGCAATAAGGCTTGTGAATGAATCATACAAGTCATCTAAATGCACCATATAAGTATTTCCTATCATATTTCCTACAAGCATAATATTATTAGACACAATGTCAATTACTTTACATCCATTAAACTCAAAAATGACATTAAGACCTTTATCACACAATTGACTAATACTTAATAGATTATGCTTAAGACCGTTGACATACAAAACATTTTCAATAAGAATTTAAGATTTTTTACAAATAGAGTCGATTTTTTCTATTTGTCCTTTATAGTTGTCACCAAATATAACTTCTCCTCCACTTTTTGGCTTCAATTTCATAAAGTGGCTCTTGTCACCAGTCATGTGCCTTAAGCATCCACTATCAAGGTACCATGAGTTTTTTTTTTTTGAATTTCCCACCTTGAAGCAATTCACCTCTTCTTATAAACATAGAATTAAATTTTTGTTTTTGGTACCCAAATTCTTTTAGTCCAAAAGTATTAGTTCCTAAAATTTTTGTCCCTTTGGGAATCCATTTTGAAAGAATTTCTTTATCTTGAGTAACACTAAGTCCTTTAAGGACCCATACTCTCTTAAAAACTTTTCCTTTATAAAATCTTGAAGGACCTCTATGTTTATAGAAATTAAAATTTATTCCAACAAAGTTTAATCTTGAGCTCTCTCCCTTTTTAAGATTTTATTTTTTTGAGATACTTTGTTAGATAAAGCTTTTTCTTTTTCAAGCAACTCAATTTGCTTTTGATAATCATCATGCACTTTTGAAAGAAAATTATGCAAGTCTTATTTCTTTTTCTCAAAATCATTTATAATAGCTTGCATATCATGAATTTTACTTTTAAGTTCATGATTGGCTTTGAAAAGTGAATTATTTTCATCTTTTAATTTTGAAACATTTTTCTTATATTTTGAAACCATTATTTCAAATTCCAAACCCAACTCATCATAAGATCTTGTAACTCATTGAATGAGTAAGAAATTGAATTAGGCAAGTTAGAAGATACATTAGTGTCATCAATGCCCATAAGGAAAAGGTTGGCTACTTCTTGATATTCATCATAGGATGAATCTTCATCACTCCAAGTAGCAATATAAGCCTTAAGCTTTTGTTTGTCTGATCTCATTTTCTTACATTGGGGACAATTGAACTTCATATGTTCTAGATTCTTGCATTCATAGCATATTATAGGATCCTTTGTCTTTATTCACCTCTTCACTTTTTTCACAATCTTCGTTTGTGGTGGATTTAAGAGCAACACCAACCATTTTCTTCTCAATTTTGGCATCTTCAACCCCTTCATTGAGTCTCATCTTGTGTGTAAGCAAAAAACCAATAAGCTCATCCAAAGTTAACATTTTTAAATTATTTAAGTCTTCAATTGCAGTAACCTGGGCTTCCCATGATTTAAGCAAGCTTGGAAGCATCTTCTTTTGTAATGCCTTTAACCTGACACAATTTACCAAGTTCGGATCTCAAGTGTTACTAGGCATACAAAACATTTACTAAAATAGTTTATTGTTTCTTCTTTAAGTCTATTATTTGAAATCCAAAAAAAAAATCTGCACACCTTTAAAGATTTGAAATGGAGTACATGTTAAACATCTTATTACAACTCATCTCTACAAGTTAGAAAATTATTTAAGATAAACTTGAAAGACAAATTTCAAAGTTGCGCCACCAATCTTTTTGTGCATAATAGCTCAATCCGCCATCAACTTGGCATACTTTTGGTGTTATCCTTCCAAGGAAACCTCTTCTCTACAAACTTGAAAAGAAATAACAATCCTGTAAGTACGATACTATTTAGTGAGCTCATCAACCATACCTTGATGGAGCTTTCACAATAATCCAAGAACTCCAATGAGTCATCTTGTACTCTACATCATTTACTATGGCTGATACCTTACGATCTTATTGATAACTCTTAAAAAGATTTATATTTAAGGCCTCTAAATGGAATTAATTGGTTGTAATTAAGTGAATACATTTGCATTTTTAGGATATTTTTAGAACATTGCATAACAAAACTTGGATTGCGATGTAATGGTCATTATTTGTTACTTTTATCACTTGGGGAAGAAAGATGTGGTTTTGTGTGAACACAGGTGTAAGGAAAGGAAGAAGATGAAGAGGGAAAATATGGGAAGTGAAATGTTGCCATGGCAAATGGTGAGATTGATTGCTAACAAAATTGCCATGGAAATTCAGGGAAGATGACATAGCACTTTATCCGTGTTATTCTCAGCCAACTATGTGTGACCAGAAAAACCAACCTGAAAAGAGGAATGAAAAATATGTGCTAAGGTGGGACGAATCTACCCAATAAAAGAAGGAGAGAGAAGAAAAATGAGGAAAATTAGCGTGAGAAAAAGACTGGTGACAACAATCTTCTCTCTGAACAAAGAAGAACTCCATTGGAGAATTCTAGAGAAGGAAAGGGTAGCAGCTACAAAGAGCAAAATACAGACGTGAAGAAGGGGAAGTGTAACGCCCCAAAAATCTCGAAATCTCGAATTTTTCTTTTATTTTGTGCTTACATTTTCGGTTAAGTGCTAATTATGTGATGGTAGGTCTTGGTCAAGGTTTGAGTTTGAACCTAGGGGTAAAAGAAGTTATAGTTTAATTATTAAAATTATTAAAAGGACCTTATTGGCAAGTAGTGGGCTTTTAAATAAAGATAAGGGAAAATAGCATCAGAAAGCCTTGTGGAAGAGTGGCTAAGTGATGCCACTTAGAGTGTAGGGAGGTGGCGTTAGTAGCTATCAAGGAGATCTAAGGTTCAAATCCTAGTTTAGTGTTTTTAGAAGTTCAATTTTGGCCTTTTAGAAGGTTGGAAGTGGCATGGAAATGGACTCCAAGGGAAGTGTTCAGGAGAGAAATCTGAGGAAAAGATCAAGGGGTTATCAGGGAGAAAAATGAGTAGATAAGAAGTGAGGAGCAAGTGGAGCCGAAATGGGAACTTAGGCTTAAGGAGTTTGGCCATAAGCGTTATAAATAGGTGCCGAATGCAAGGGTATGAGGCTAATGCCGAAATCTTTTTCTCACCTTGTTGCCAGAAACCCTCTTACCTAAAAGCTGAAAACCCTTTTATTTTCTTCCTTTTCTTTCTACTGATTTCTCCAAAACTGAAAACCCTTGTTCTCCTTTTTATTTTCCTTGTGCCGATTTCTTTGTTTCACTTTTGGGTTTAGCCGATTCTTCTTCCTCTCTCCCTTATGCTGAATAAGCGATTGTTGCCATTCAAATCTCTAGAGCTGAATACTATTTGACCGAATCTAGTGTAAATGTCACTCTTCCAATTGGTTTTCTTTGCTAAGTATCAAATATTGTCCCTCACTCTTTCTAATCAACTGTGGTAGGGAATTAGTATCGGTTCTTGGATCTTAGCTCATTACCGAATTACCCCTTAAGTGTTGTGGTTTTGGTAAGTATTCCTCATCCATTGGCTAAGGTTAGCCGAATAGCCATAGTAAGGTAAGGAGACTTGTGTTGGATACGAGTCACCTATTATTCTGTTTTTAATAGTTACGATTGGTGCAAATCTAGGAGTTGATCGGGGTTAGTGAAGGGGTTGTTATACTTATCGCGCAAGGTAAGGTTAAGGTGAGATTCTAGCTTTTGGTAAAGTATTTGATAAGTATGTGAGATTAATCTTTGAGTGATATAAATTGTAGGTTTGGGCTAAGGAAATCACAGCATGCTTGCCTACCAGGTGTGTACATACACTGCACACACACTATGGATCGGCAAAAGCCGAAATGTCGAAATGCCAAAAAGCTGAAAGTTTGGCTACGGTAGTCTTGCGAGTGTGCAAACACCCGTAAGAGGGAGACCAATAGGTTTCCTGAGACCCACAAGCGATTATGTGGACTTGGGTTGTGATTTGGCCATATGGGCCAGAATGGGCTAAATGGGCCGATGGGTTATTGGGCTCATAATAGGCAAAAACTGAATATTGATGCTATGTGATAGGAATTTGTATGTAATCATGAATATGAATGTGACTGGGCCTAACGGGCCATATAAATGTGATTTGGGCCTAATGGGCCATATACAGGTGATTTGGGCCTAATGGGCCATATGAATGTAATTGGGCTTAATGGGCCAAATACAGGTATGTGAATTCGTTTGGGAGTTGTAAGGGGTTTTGGGCCTAGTATATGATAAAAACATAATACTTAATTAATATATTGCGACCGTGGACAAGTCAAAGGGTTAAGGTATGGCAACGGTTATATGCATGTCTAGGACTGGATCTAAGGAGAGCTTGGTACTTAAGCGGTCTTAATGACCCACCTCCTCTTCTCTGGAATCCTACCTAGTGCATATTATTCGTTCATCTTACCTCGCGGGACTTGTTAACGGGTCAAGGCAAGTGAAAACCATAATTAAGGGAAAATTATCGAAATGCCCCTAAGGGAGAAAATGACCAAAATACCCCTAGGTGTTGAATGTAAGTTTTATGGATGTGACATGCATACATATGATGTTCTGCTTAGGTTTCATATAAGGTGGGAACAATGGAACGGAGGAAGTATATGAGGATTGCATGGTTGCCTGACAATCGTGAATCCACCGACGACTTTTAAAGCCCAATATATAAATGAAGGTAGTTCCGCAACCGGGCTACCATTGGTGTGTGGGCTGGGTGGGTCAATATTTATATCCCCACATAGTGTGACAGGGGACAGAGCTGGTGTGTAGCGGATGGATAATTTGGATGGGATTGCATTGTATGTTTGATGATTTCTCTTTGAATGCTTGTTTTTCATCGAGGGTTGTACACACTGAGTTTGCGAAAACTCACCCCCTCTTTTATTTTATTTTCAGGTGATGCTCAGTAGAAGGTTCAATATTTGGAAGGACCCTAGGTGTACGGCTAGCAAGATAATTTGGACTTGTTTTTTTTTTAAGTATTTAAGTTTTTATTTCTTTTTAAGTGTGTTTAGATCAGATTGTAATAAGGTTTTCATTATGTTATTATTACTTGAATTATTATTATTTTCATTGTAATTATAACAAGTTGAACATGATTTCTTAAACTATAGTATGTCTTTTCTACGTTTCCGTAACTAAATTTTTAAGTTACATGTTTTCATCAAATCTTATGTTTCAAACAAGTGATTGAAAGGAGTTTATTTTTAAGATGTTCTTTTATTTTAAGAAGGGTTTTCAATGAAAACACAGTTTTCGCTAAAACACTTCAATGTAACACGCCGATAAGGCCATAACGTCTAGGCTGGGTTTGGGGTGTTACAGGAAGAGGCATCTAACCTGGGTTCACGTACAATTGGAAGATAAAGGAGAAGGTAAAGTGTAGCAAGAAATCCTACAATTTCTGCCTTTATTTTCCTGATTTATGTGATTCAAACTTGTTTCAATGTTGATGAATGATTTTAATTTGGTGTTAGCTTTTTCATCCATGAACTAAATCTTTTCTGTGTTGGAGTTACTTGGGTGAATGTTTTATCATCTTTAATGCTCATGATTTGAGATTGTTTATGCCACTATTTTATTTGATTTATGCTTATTTTAAATACATGCATGCAAGCTCTAGACATATTTGATTGTGTGTTGCGTTCTTAGATGTATTTTTAATTTTGAAAAGATTAAATATACTACATCTTGAATTGTTTGATGCAAGTGAATACTCGAAAGAATATTCGTAGCACTCTAGATATAGATGTTGCGAGTTGTGCATAGAAGAACGTTCATTGCAGTTCTAAATCCAAAGTTCTGTAAACATACAGTAACTTAGATTTTTAGCTTAAGATCTAGCTATTGAAAGAGGCATATAGTATTGACTCTCTGAGTAGTTGCTTAGACAATATTTTGCCATGACTTTATTTTGATATGAGCATTTCGCATGAATAATTTCAGCTGTATTCATTCAACAACAAAATTACTCTTGCTTTTCTTTGTAATTTTCCACTACACTTTATTTTCCATATCAATTCTTTGTTTTAGCATTTACCTATATTAATTCATTATACAAACATCCTATTCAATTTGAGAGTATTTCTTGTTATTTAGTATAGCCAATAGGATTGTAACAACTTAATCAATTTCTTACCAATTTTTGATCTCTGTGGAAATGATACTTACTTATCACTTTATTACTTGAATGACGTGTACAAATGCACAATCGCATTAGTTATTTACACACAACACTTATCACTCTCTTATGCGCCAATTGTCATACCCTTATCATACTTAATATTCCATATTTTGTTACTAAATAAATCATTCAAGTCAATTCATGATTCTCTTATTTCAAAATAATTGCTCGCTAACATGATCTTGGGTGGATACATATACCTAGCGAATACTTACGCAACATTTCATACCTGTGGTTCAATCTCAAGCCTACCCTAATCTATTTTTGTGCACATATTCATACTGATAATTCATCGGTATATAATCTAGATGAACTCCATGTCATGCTATACAAACTCTCATAATTCAAAACAACATTGACTTAGATTCAAAATAAATTTGGAAGAAGTTGTGATACCCCTTACTTTTCATACTCACAAATCATCACAACAGACACTCTTCTTAACATATAAGATACATCTTTTTTTCATGAAAATCCCTTAAAACTTCATTTAACTCTTATTCCAGAGCATATCAATACCTTATCATGGTTATACATATTATAGATCTACTAGAACTTACCCATATCTTACCATAGAGACAAACATTTAGATTCGTAACTTACCAGATATTCTTGACAGTTTACGCGACCTTTGCTTGGCAAAATACACCTTATCAGCAATCAGATAGAACATGCCATAAGGCAATCCATCAAGAGTTTTCCACGAGGGTGGTTCTTAAGAGTGCACCACAAAGGCGTGCCTTACGGAGTTTGCAACAAAGGCATTCTTTTCATATTCCACCCAAAGGCTTTCTTTCATATTACGCTGCAAAGCCTTTCTTTCATATTACGCCACAAAGGCTTTCTTTCTTGATGTGTTTACGATATGAACTTATCTAAACTCACGTTATTTGGGGTTTGCCCATCATCATCCTCGGACACGCAGAGAACCCCATTGGGTAATCACCGTCCTTTAGTTCCTTTCGGAATGTGTCATAGCCATGGACTGTCTCAAAGATATTTCCACTGGTTCACTTAACTTTAATGTTTATTATCTAGAAATGAAGAGTGGGAAACTTTTCAAAGGGAGTGGAAGCAAACAGAATGATTTATCATTCCTTCTACAATTCTTCTAGAGGGCACCTCTTCTACTGAAGAAGTCTTTACGAAGACTATTAATCAACCTGATGAAACAAAGAACTAAGATCAAATTCATTTGGTCATGCACTTCGTCTCATTTATATCCTTCTTTTTGCCAGTCTTTTGAATTGTGTAATGCTTTCTTATTAATGAATCTTTTATTTACCTTCTCTATTGTCTTACTAATTATTTCATTACATCATCATTTACTTTACACAAAAAACATAGTTGTCTTCACATACCTGAGAGACTAAATCGTGCTCGATGTATTATGCAAGTAGGGCTTCTTTATCTTCATAATCTAAGAACTGGCTAAACCTAACTCTGATACCAAAACATGAAACACCCTCAACCTGACCCGATTTATAGAGTCCGAATCTCGGGTGTTACTAGGCGATACAAAACATTAAACAGTTTATTATTTCTTTTTTAAGTCTACTATTTGAAGTCCAAAGAAAATCTTAACATTTTTAATGATTTGAGATGGATTAAATGTTAAACATGTTCTTAGAACTCATATGATTCAAATATATACAAGTTAGAAAATTATTTAAGATAAACTTGAAAGACAAATTTCAAAGTTGCGCCACCAATCCTCTTTATGCATAATAGCCAACCCGCCATCAACTTGGCATAATCCTAGCGTCATCCTTCCAAGCGAAACCTCTTCTCTACAAACCTGAAAAGAAATAACAGTCCTATAAGCAGATAGTACTTAGTGAGCTCATCAACCATACCTTGATGGAGCCTTTGCAATAGTCCAGGACTTTCCATGAGTCAACTTGTACTTTGCATCATTTACTACAACTAATACCTTATGATCTTATCACTCTCTTATACACCAATTATCATACCTTTATCATACTTAATCTTCTATATTTTGTTACTAAAGAAACCCTTCCAATCAATTCATGATTCTCTTATTTCAAAATAGCTGCTCGTTGACATGATCCTGGACTGATACATATACCTAGTGAATACTTACGATCATTTCATACCTATGGTTTAATCTCAAACCTACCCTAATCTAATTTTGTGCACATGTTCATATTCATAATTCACTGCATATATCATCTAGATGAACTCCATATCATGCTATACAGAATCTCATAATTCAAAACAATATTGACTAAGATTCAAAATAAATTTGGAAGAAGATGTAATACCGCTTACTTTTCATACTCACAGATCATCACAACAAACACCCTTCTTAACATATAGGTATACATCTTTTTTTCATGAAAATCCCTTAAGACTTTATTCAACTCTTATTCTAGAGCATATAAATTGTAACAGCCCGATTTAGACCCTATTCGGAATGGTGGTTTCGGGACCACGAATCTGAGTCAAAAAAATATTTAAAAATTATTTTCAATGTTCATTAGGTGTGAATTTATATGTGTGAGATTTTCGTGATTTAATTTTGTCTCTAGGGTGCTCGATTAAATAAAAGGACTTAATTGCATAAAATGAAAATTTGATGGTTTAATGTGTAAGGACCAAATTGAATGTGTCTTTATAATTTGAAGTATTTATGTTGAAATTATGCCATCGAATAAATGAATGGATGGTAATGGCAAGCATTATTAAGTTGTTATATTAAATCATTAAGGTTATTGTAACACCCCGAACCCGAGACCGTCACCGGAGTCGAACACGAGGTGTTAGCAGACTTTAACCACTTACAAAAAAAAATTCCCAGACACTGCCAATCTGCGTACTAGTCGCTTTAAAAATCATATCTTGAGTTTCACAACTTGAAAATTAGTTTTGTAATTTTTCCCTGAAACCAGACTCATATGTCCATCTACATATTTTTTTCTAGAATTTTTGGTCAGGCCAATTAGTACAGTTTATTAGTCAAAGTCTCCCATGTTACAAGGATCGACTACACTGACCTTTGCGCATTACGACTTGGATATCTCCCTGCACAGGGCTTCAATACTGATGACGTTTGTTTCTATAGAAACTAGACTCAGAGAGGAATCCATAAATATATGGCATGACTCCTAATTATCTCTGGTTAATTTATAATGAATTTCCAAAGTCGGAACAGGGAATCCAGAAACCGTTCTGGCCCTTTCTCACGAGAACCTAAATATCTCTTAACATACTGTCCATATGATCATTTCGTTACTTTCCTATGAAAATAGATTCATCAAGGTTCGTTTACATAATTTATTCACTATTTAATTCCAATCCTACTATTTTTAGTGATTTTCCAAATCTACATCACTGCTGCTGCTAGCATCTGCCTTTAAGGTAGACTTTACCTATTTCATAGTTTCCATGATTCAACTAGCCCTTTTAGCATAAATAGCACAAATCATGATAGCGATTAACCATTCCATACCAAATGATTATAACATTATGCTCAAACATATATAAGCCATTTTCGCATGGCTATATACATTAACCAAAATATTCTTCCGCCACTAGTCTATTTTATACATGCCATAAGACAATCCGAAACATAGCAGTACCAAACAGTGGATAGTGATAGTGTGACTAGTTGCTGACGATCCCCGAGCCTGTAGCTTCGCAATGAGATCTATAAAACAGAGGAAACAGAGTAAACGGAGTAAGCATTACAATGCTTAGTAAGTTTTAAGCAGTGTCAACAGATAACAATCAAATTATAACATAGTTGTTCGTATTTTTATTTCACTCTTCCTTCGGGCATAACATCCCTTTACCGAATCTGCACATCTCATCATATACAATAGGCAGATAAACTTTCACATAAAAGTGAGCTCATGTGACATAGATATATCGTATGATTTCACATCACATCTCACACTGATCCGATGTCACATAATCATAGGAATAGTCTCATAGATTGCTTTCGTATGCATCACATAACTACCTTATGATTTAGTGCAAATCAAGCTCACATATAAACTTGAAGTACATACCTGTTTAATCTTTCGTATTGAATATATTTATAAGCAATTCTTATTACGAAGTCTTACCCGGACATAATCTCCACACGAAGTTATCGGGTCTTACCCGGACAAAATCCCCACACGTAGTCATCGGGTCTTTAGAGCTCGGATATAGTACAAGCACGAAGCTTAAGGACATTAATCAGTGATAATATTCTCGCATAAAGCCTGCGGGGTTTTAACCCGGATATAGTACTGACACAAATGCCTTTCGGGACTTATCACATTTATGCACTTTCACATCCATTACGTTGGCCACTCGGCCCTGTCACATATATACACTTTCACATTCATCACATCGGCCATTAGGCCTTATCACATATATACACTTTCACATTCATCGCATCGGCCATTAGGCCTTATCACATATATACACTTTCACATTCATCACATCGGCCATTAGGCCTTATTACATATATACACTTTCACATTCATCACATCGGCTATTAGGCCTTATCACACATATACACTTTCACATTCATCACATCGGCTATTAGGCCTTATTACATATATACATACACTTTCACATTCATCACATCGGCCATTAGGCCTTATTACATATATACACTTTCACATTCATCACATCGGCTATTAGGCCTTATCACACATATACACTCTCTTGGCTGAATCTACATCTATCATTTTCCAATATCACAATTTAGAATTCACGTATGGGTTTAATCGATAGCTTATGAGCAACTAGAACAAGTTTATCAAGGTTTACAACACAATCTCAAATTCAGCACAAGCTGTTTTTCCTGAGCAATAGTCACTAAATCATTTATAACTGGAGCTAAAAAACTCCAAATCACTTTCCGTTAATTTTTCCTGAATATAGACTCGTATATCTTCCATCCATAAAATTTCCAGAATTTTAGGTTTGGCCAATCAATACCAGATTTTTCTTAAAGTTTCCCCTGTTCCACTGTTTGACTAATCTGACCACTCTTCACTACGAATCAAATTTCTCATTTTACAGAATTCAAAATGTGTTGTATTTGATTTTATTTGAAACTAGACTCATTAAGGAGTCTAAGAATATAAATTTTATCTTATAACCATTTTTTTACAATTTATAATGATTTTCTAAAAACAGAACAGGGGATTTCGGAGTCATTCTGACACCGTCTCACACAACTTTAAATATCTCATTATCGGAAATTCCTTTGCTTACACGGTTTCTTTTATAAGAAACTAGACTCATTAAGCTTTAATTTCATGTCTCATTCAGCCTCTAATTCAAGTCCATAAATTTATGGTGATTTTCTAAAGTCACGTTATTGCTGCTGTCCGAAGCAGACTATTTCAAATTGCCTTTAAATTCCCAAGCTCAAACACTTAAGAACTTACCATTTGAGCTTAGAACATATCATGGTCACATCATATCTTATTAAATCAGCTCATCATGTCCTATTATAATTGAATTTACTCAACGTTTAAACACTTAAAACTTACCTCGGAAGTTGCCGAACGATTACGACGGCTCTTCGATCACTTTTTTCCTTTCCCTTATCCAACTTTGATCCTCTAGGCTCTTGAGCTAAATCAAACAAATTTACTTCATGATACATTCGGCCTTGGCAACAATTTCATTAGAAATCCTTATTAGCCACTTCATCAATCAATTATATCATCTACTTAATATTTCATAACTTATCATGCTAGCTGAATATTATTTATTCAAGTTCATCATCTTCATATTCGGCATTAGCATCAAATATAATAGCCCATTTCTTCCCACTTTGAATTTATGCATCCATTTAATCATAGTTTGTTTAAGCACTCATACAACAAGATTTATCCAATTTAACAAGAAACAAAAACTTTATTCCTCCATAGCTACAATGGCCGAAAGATCTAGACATCTCAATACCGAAATTTCTAACATGGGTTGCCTAAAGAATTTGGTAGGGAGTTCAAATTTATCTAGCATTTCAAGTAATTTAACACATCCATATAGCTAACATGCTAGTAGTATCAAGGCATCAACTAAAATTTTGAAGCCTCTTAGCCGAATCCTAACTCTCCAACAACTCTAATTTCATCCATGAGATAAATAGAAGTAGGCTAACACTCCAAAGGATGTGTAAACCTCCAAAAGCAACATTGAACATACCTTAATCTCAAGAACCACCTTGGCCGAACTTCCCCTCTTCTTCTTCCTTCCATTCGGCCATGTTGAACAACAAAGGAAGAATTTTGTTTTTCCTCCCCTTTCTCTAGTCACGGCAATGGGGAGTAAGGGGGAGACAACTTTGGTTTCTCCTCCCACTCCCCTCATATTTTATTATTCTTCCCACACATATTAGCATAAAATGTCTTTAATATGTTTTTTTTAATACTTATTTCCTATTATAAAACCATGTAGTCATTATAATATTAATACAAAATGCATATGCTTTGTATCCCATACCCTCATGGCCGGCCACTTCCTCTAAAGTGGGGAATTTGACATGCAAACCCATCATTTCACAACATGCATTATTAGGCCACTTTACATTTGCCTAGCACATTTCCAAATTTTCTCACATAAGTCCTATTTGATAAAATTCACTTACCATTAACAAAATTCAAACATGAAATTTTCACACATGCATATGTACATATAATGAGCATCAACTATGACGGTTAATTATCTTTATGACTCGGTTTAGTGGTCCCGAAACCACTTTCCGACTAGGGTCACTTTAGGGGTGTCACAGTTATATTAGTAAATAAATAATAAAATTCGACTCAACACGGGTATGCTAAAATTTTGTGTATTTTGCGTTTTGTGCAATAGGGACTAAATTATAAAAAGTGTAAATGTTAGGGGTAAAATGATCATTTTCCCTATGTGTTTTTGGACTAAATTGAATGAGATTATATTGAATTAGTTTATTTTGAATACATTTAGATCAAGAACCAAAGAAATCGGATTTGGATCGGAGAAAACTAAAATCATCGATTAATCGTCCCGTTCCAATTACCGTTTTCCGAGGCAAGTTTATAAGCAAATAAACATAGTTATTTTTTTAATAAAAATAAATTGCATGTGCTGAATTGATATATTGGAGAATGTGTAAATGATAGCCAAATATGTGTACACTTGGGAACTATTTTTACGATTCGATTCGACCAAGATTTGACGTCCGATAAGCCCTTTACGAACCTTAGGAATAGCTAAGGTACATATGTCATGACATAGGATTTCCGATATGTGTTCTCATGGAAGACCACGTCTGGGATGTTGGCATCGATATGTGATTTTGAGTAAGACCATGTTTGAGACATCGGTATTGTAATTGTGATTCGTGTAAGACCCTATCTGGGAGAGTGGCATCGACATGTGATTACATGTAAGACCACGTCTAGGATGTTGGCATTGTATGATATGTGTTATAATCTGAGTATCCTTTTTAATTCCTAATAGTTCAACGGGCAAGGATAAGTTACGAATGAATGTGGAAACAAGTTAAAGTGAACAGGTATGTGACAATTTATTACCTTTTCGAAAATAAGGTAAGTTGATTGTTTGATATGTGATACAAGTTATAAATGACGTTAATAGTAGTGATTGTGTATATGAAAATCTATATGTGGATTAATGTATAAGTATGCAATATTAATGTTTGATTTTTGAGCTTATATTCGTCCTAATGTTACATGAAGAATAAATTGAAATGTGAAATTCATATTGATATTAAAGGATATATGTGCATTCGATTAGTAAGTATTTGAAATGTGAACCTTGAACGTGTTTAATAGGAAGTATATATATTCGGCACAATAAGGTTTATGTGATATTAAACATGTTAATGAATCAATGTGTGTTTGGAAATGTTATAATTTATGTATAGATAAATGTTTGGTAATTAAATTGCATAAGTATGGCTTGGTTATGCCTTAATAAATTATCAATGCCATTGAGATAATATTTGAATTAAGAATTGAGCTATGAATGAAGTGAATGAAACCATATGTTTAAGTATATGATTGGTCATATTTGGTTTAACGATATATATATGTATGATATGTGATAAACCGTATTTTATACATATTTTTATCCCAGGCTTAGCGCATTAATGGATGGTTTCTCCTTAGATTTGGTGAATTCGATGCTCCTAATACTTTAATTTCATGTTCCATACTTAGGTGAGTGTAGGAGAGTAAAAAGAGTGAGAAACGGGCCGAAAACGGAGAAAATAGACCCAAGTGGGAAATCAACACGGCTTAGAGGGGGGACGCAGAGTAGGAAGCAAGGAATTACTCAAGGGAAGCCGACTGATCCATCTCAGAAGCCGGATTCATCATCAAGACTGAAGATCTCCCTTCAAGTTCCTTCAGGAGTTTTGGGTTTTCTTATGTTTTGTTATCTTTATGATTTTGAGATGTTTTCTTTCATAGGTATGGACTAAACCCCCTAAATACATAAGGGGAATAAAACCTAAGACGGATCTTGTTATTATTATCTGAATTGTATGATAAACATTTGACTTGTTCTTAATTATGTGTTTTTAATTCTTGTTTTAATATTCCAGGATATTGATTCAAGCTAAGCTCTTACTCAGAGGAGGAATTCTAAGAGTAAAATTGTCATACTTAAGCAGAGTTGATTGCGCACCTAGAGATAGGGTGACAAGATTTTGTTGGATTAGGGTGAAACCTAATAAGAGAATCCATAGATCAAGTTAATGCAATTCTAGGGTGTTAATTAGAAAGAGATTTCAATTATTCAACCTAGGGTTAGACGTTATTAGTCTCGAGAGAGATAATAATATAACTTAGGGATTTCTACGGATCAAGTCAAATGAATAAATCGTCTGATTCAGAGTCAAATAACATGTGAAGTCTAGGTGGATTTTTCCTTAGGTATTGTCTTAATCAATCGAATTTTCCCAAAAGTATTTTTCCAAATTTTCTTTCTTTGCATTCTTAGTTTAATAATTAGTTTAGATAACCAAACCTATTAATTTTTAGGCTAGATAATAAAAAGGAAGTAAATAATAGTACTCGTGGTTCCTTTGGGTTCGACAATCGATCTTGCTGAACTATACTACTATTCGATAGGTACACTTGCCTTAATCGTGATAATAAGTTAGTCTCAAGAACGATTCATTCATAAATCTTTAAAACCTGTCACGAATATCACGTACCAAGTTTTTGGCGCCGTTGCCGGGGAACTAGGATATTAGGAACACTCGATTTTTATTACTTTAGCCATTTTACTTTTATTGCAATTTAAATTTTTATTTTCTTTTCTAATTCTTCATTTATTCTCTTCTGACAGGTTTTTCTAGTTTATGACCAGAAGAAACCCGTCAGGACCATTACTGTTCGATAGTGAGATCGATCGCACAGTTTGCAGAAACCAAAGAGAAATAAAGCGAAGCTTACGATACACAGAGGAAGAGCAAGAGGACGATACTTCAACCACAATAGAAGAGATGGCTGAAAACCAAGAAAATCCACTACCTCTTGCGATTGCTATTAATCAAAATCCTGCTCCGCGCACTATGTATGATTATGCTAAACCTTCTTTAACAGGAACTGAATCGAGCATAGTTAGACCCATTGTAGCTGCAAATACTTTTGAACTGAAACCTAACATAATTCAAATGATACCGCAATTTGTTCAGTTTGATGGTTTGCAGGACGAAGATCCTAACGCTCACTTGGCAAACTTTTTGGAACTATGTGATACATTTAAAATTAATGGCGTTTCTGATGACGCCATTCGCCTTCGAATATTCCATTTTTCATTGAAAAACAAAGCTAAATAGTGGTTGAATTCGTTACCACGAGGGTCAATCACTACTTGGGAACAAATGTCCGAAAAGTTTTTATTAAAATATTTTTTGCCGGCTAAAACGGCTAAATTATGTAATGATATCTCTTCTTTTGTACAGATGGATTTAGAAACACTCTATGGTGCATGGGAGAGATACAAGGACCTCTTGAGAAGATGCCCTCACCATGAGTTACCACTCTGGCTACAGGTTCAAACGTTTCATAATGGCCTGAATCCTTCGACTCAACAAATGGTTGATGCAGTGCTGGCGGAACCATCAATAATAAGACACTTGAAGATGCCTATGAATTTATAGAAGAGATATCACTGAATAATTATCAATGGCAAGTCATAAGGACAAAGCCAACGAAAACAGCCGGCGTTTATAACATCAATTTGGTCACCATGCTCTCTAATCAGGTAGAACTCTTGAATAAGAAAATTGATGTTTTCTTAGTTCTTCACAGATTCACCCAGTAATGCAGTGTGAAGCAAGTGGATGTAGACCAAGCAATTCAGATTACTCACCCTATGGTTACAACATGGAGAACGAGCAGTTAAATTACATGGGTAATAATCTTCGATCTCAAAATAATCCTTATAATAATACTTATAATGCAGGATGGAGAAACCACCCAAATTTCTCATGGGGAGGCTAAGGGAATCAGAGACCACCACCTCCAGGCTTCCAACAACCACCCTACCAACAAGAGAAAAAGCTGAACCTTGAGGAGATGCTAACAAAATTCATCTTGGTGTCAGAAACTCATTTCCAGAATACCGAGACAGCCCTTAAAAATCAACAAGCATCAATCCAATGGCTCAAAACTCAGATCGGCCAACTCACCAAACTGATTTCTGAATGACCACAAGGTAGCCTGCCGAGTAACACAGAACCTAACCCAAGGGAATAACTCAATGCGATTACCACTCATGACAAGGAAGGGTTAGTTGAGCCTGCACCAGAACAGAAGCAAGACATTATGGTAAGTCAAGATAAAGGTGAGGTGGACCACAATGACCAAAAACCAGTAAGTAAAGAGTACAAACCCCGTGTGCCATACCCAAACGGTACAAGGAAAGACCGTACAGAAGAACAATTCGGTAAATTCCTTAAATTATTAAAAAAGTTACATATTAACTTACCGTTTATTGAAACTCTTTCGCAGATGCTAAATGCAATCAAATTTTTAAAGGAGCTTTTAACAAATAAACGAAAGTTGGATGAGGCGTCGCATGTGGAGTTGAATGCAGTTTGCTCAACCATATTACAGAATAAGCTACCCAATAAATTGAAAGATCCAGGGAGTTTGGCGATTCCTTGTTTAATTGGTAGTTTAGATGTTCATAATACATTGGCTGACTTAGGGGCAAGCATCAATGTTATGCCTTATAAAATGTTTAAATAGCTAGGTCTTGGGAAACCCAAACAAACTAGGATGAGCATTTTATCTGGCTGATAAAACTATTAGATTTCCTAGAGGTATCATTGAAGATGTTCTTGTTAAGATCGATAAATTTATATACCTAGTAGACTTTGTTGTTCTAGACATGGAAGAGGATAGTAACGCACCTTTAATTTTAGGACAACCCTTTTTAGCGACTGCTAGAACCATTATTGATGTTGGTACAAGTGAACTCACACTTCGTGTGGGAGACAAAACAATCACCCTTCAAGCTCGTAATTCAAGTAACACATCAAAAATCGAAGGTGGTTGTATAAATCATTCTACTAGTACTGATCATGTGGTGAAACCCTCTATGCAGGAAACAGTTTCGAAGAACACATATGAGCCATGTTCAAATTACAATAAAAGACCTATCTATGAAGAACGAAGGCTACAAATTGAGGAGCTAGATGAATGGCGGACACAGAAATCGAGAACACCCGATAAACCAAAATCGAGCCAGGACAAGCTCAATACCTCACCAAATCAACTTAAGGTTGGAGACAAAGTACTACTAGATGCAGCAGATCCTCGCATTGCCACTTCTGAACCTAATGAAGAAATTCCTCTTACAGTACTCAGTATTTTCCCATACGGTACAGTCAAGGTAATTCATCCCAAATTTGACACATTTAAGGTAAACAATACTCGTCTTAAACCTTATGTTGATAAAGTTGATAGCAGGGATGAGGATGTAAACTACTCGTACCACCCTGACCATGCAAAACAAAGGTAAGTCCAGCTTAAGTGTAACACCCCTAGCCCGAGTCCGATTGCCGGTTTAGGCTATGAGGTATTACCGCGCCAAACAATTAAATTTTTTTTTGTCTATATAATCAATCAACAAAGACAGAAATTAAGCTGAGACATACTGATCTTTAAGTTATATAAATGACATTTTCATATGGCTAAAATATTTACAATACAAAACATAACCGTCACCGGCCTAACCTATACATGCCATACCAAGGCCAAAATATAACTGTACCAAAAAGATCGATAGTATGATGAACTGCTGATGATCCCCGAGTCGGTGGCCAAAATTGACAATCTATAAAACAAAGAAATAAAATAAAACGGAGTAAGCTTTCGAGGCTTAGTAAGTTTTAAGTGTTTCAAACAATTAAAACGTATCATTTAAAATCTAACATTAAGTATCACAAGAACCCAAATTTAATTTGTAAATTACTTGGCCAAAAACTCACAAGTACATTAATTATAACCCATTGGCCGAATATATATATATACATGAATACACAAGAAAATTCTCAGTACATATTTCACTATACTATATGGTTCATAAAATTTCTTTAAGACACATGCTTTTACAATGACATACATTGACCAAATAAGTCATTCTCTTATTCATAAATACGGTATCCATTCACATACATATACACACACTCACATATATATATACCATTCTTTGATACTAATAATTCGTTTTGAAGTTAATTCACTTATGAGTACGTAATACGTACCTTAGCAGGTATAATATATATAATACTTACTCGCACGGATATTCAATGTCGTAATCATACTTAACTTACTGACACCGGTCCTATCAAGTCTTAGGACTCGAAACACATATTTAGCACAGCCTACAGGTTTTTAACCCGGATGTCGTTCCAGCACGAACCCTGCGGGTCTTTCAGCCCGGATACAATTCCAGCACGAAGCCTACGGGTCTTTAAGCCTGGATACAATTCCAGCACGAAGCCTGTGGGTCTTTAAGCCCGGATACAATTCCACATCAAATAACATGTTTTTTTTATCGTATTCTAACACATTTTATAGAACATTTCACATTATTAGTAGCCATTGGCTACATTCGGACATGAGCTTCTTATGAACACCATTATTTCATTTCAGCTTAAAATCATGCATGAATATCACACGTACCTTTCATCAATCAAGCTTAACCCTAATTTACCATTCAACTTAATTCAAATAGAACCAAAAAGATCAAAATTCATGTAGTATATATATGTCAAGGCATTATAAATTTTATACTAAAGGCGATTACTCAAAACTTACCTTGTATCTTTCTGAACAAATTTCGGGTTGGCTATTCCGCGACTTTAGCTTTTCCCTTATCTTAGGTTGCCCCTCTATGCTCTTGAGCTTAATCAAGGCTAGGAAGGGGTAGCCGAATGTTTGTTTTCCCCCCTTCTCTTCTTGAAATTTTCGGCCAAAGAAATCAAAGGATGAACCAACTTTTGTTTCTCCTCCCCACTAAGCCATTATTCTTTTATTTTTATTCTTTAATTCATTTAGTTTAAATTAATGTTAATATAATATACATATAATATATATGAATCAACTACATGGCCGGCCACTAAAGAAAAATGGATAATTTGACATGCAAGTCCATTTTTTTTAACATGCATTAGTAGACCATATTTAAAATTACCTGTCACATTTCACAATTGTCTCACATAAGTCCTATTTAATAAATTTTACATACAATAAGCATAAGATATAACGGTTAATTATTTTTGTGATTCGGTTTTGTGGTCCCGAAACCACTTTCCGACTAGGGTCAAACATAGGGCTGTCACATTAAGACTATAAATAAGTGCTTCTCGGGAGGCACCCCGAGCACTAACGGTGTTAACTTCTTTAAATTTTAGTATTTAACATTTAATTCACTAATTGAGTCACTGAACACAGGATTTTTAGAACCACACGGCCAGGCACACGGGCGTGTCGTAGGTCGTGCACATACCACGGGATGCAACACGGTCGTGGATACGGTCGTGTGAAAACAGGGCAAAAATTTTTCCCCAGCGCGGGATGCGATAAGTTGCCATGGCCGTGCGACATGGCCGTGGGCAAAACTGCCAAAATAACATGGGCGTGCGACATGCCCGTGTTTTGAAACCGTGGGCAAACCTGTGAATTTAGAACAGGCATTCGACACGCCCGTGCCTAGCCCCATGGTCGACACTGTTAAAATAACACGGGCGTGTGCCTATATACACGGCATGGGAGAAGCAAACGAAGATTGACACGGCCATGCAACATGGCCGTGTACACCAATGCGCCCAATTTTGAAAACCACGAAACGCACGGGCTAAAATGAAGGCACACGGGCGTGCCCCACGATCGTGTACCCTAATTTCTCTAAAAACACCTATTATTTATATTATTTTTATCTTTATATTTTGAAATTACTTTTTATTTCCTTTTAATACTATTTTATCTTGAGTTTTTACAATTTTTATTTTCGGCTATTTCATTACGAGTAATTATGCTCCATTATATTTCCTAAAGAGTTCCTGATTTTATCACAGTTATAAAGAGCTCCAAAGCTCATCATCGCATAAGAACCAAAAACTCCACTAGGAAAGGACTTATGGACTAATGAACCTCTACCACCACCGGAGTATCCTTTTCCAATCTCATCATTGCCTTGACCGATTATTCTCCATAACTCCAATTCAAAGAGTTCATTCATCATTCAGGAAGTTTCACTTTTCTCCCTATCTTATGATTATTTATATATCTATCTTTTTCAATATATCTATCTTTGTACATTGAGGGCAATGTACATCTTAAGTGTGGGGGGGTCTTTTATATCATTATCAGAAATCCCTGAATTATGTCTTATTCTCACGTGAATCACTCATATCACTATTAGAATGAATTTTAATTAATTTATGATTTTTATTGATATGTCTTGAATTAAAACATAGGCATTTATGCATTGATTGTTTAAACTTTAAGACATTAGGAAATCCAGCATGATAAGTTAATTTTGGAGGAATTATAAACTTTGAGGTTGTTTCCCTAAGTTTAGGTATTATCATGAGTTGAAATTCACAAGTTTAAACATCAAAAATCCATAATTTTTGTGAGATCTTGAGGCTTTAGAGCATATTTTATTTCTTTCATGCTCACTTTTATTATGAGTGCGTCAGTATTGATTTGTTATTCTAGAACTTGCTTGATTATGCATGTCAAGACCACACCATTTGATTTGATATGTCAAGATGATAAAGGCACTTAGGTTTAACCCACTCACTCCATAAAAGCTTACCTTCATAATTGACCCTTAGTGAACCCCTTTGAGCCTAACAAACCATTAATTGATTTACCCTCAATATTAACCCATAACCCATTATTGTTGAAATCCCCCAATTTGATCCCTATTTTTGTCGAGATTTGATTTGAACAAATTGCTTAACTATGTTTTGTTCTTCTAAATATTTAACTTGTTCTTTAAAAAAAACAATACTTACATACATATTAGTAGTAATTCGTCATTTTTGAGCTTGAGTGTTAATTCCATATTCTGATAAGAAGCTCACTTGTATTCAATTGATGACTAGTTATTTTTCTAGCTATGTAATTTTTCAATTAAATCTCGATTCTAACCTCTTCTTTCAGCTTGTGACCACACCCCCTAACAAAGCCACGTTACAACCCTCTAAAAACCCTTTTTGATTAATGTATCAGCTCAATATATAGTGGTGGAATTTGATTTTCAAGCAAGCCTATGGCAATAGCTTTTCATATTGACTAATGTGTGCTTTAATTGATGTCCTTAAACACCTCAAGTGATTAGAGTGAATCTTTAGTGAGGATGTTAAAGTCTGTGATATTTTGATCAAAGGTAATCACTTAGATAAGGGGAGACACCTATGTTTTCGTGATAAAATGCTCAACTTGGAATGTTTGAAACTTTGATGTACTCTTAGTTGAATTTTCAATGTATGAATACTTATGGATTATTTTGAGATATTATTGATAGGGTTATAAATTGAGAAGAATTTATTTTGATTATGAGTTGAGGATTTTTCTTGAGGACAAGCAAATGCTTAAGTGTGGGGGTATTTGATAAACCGTAATTTCTACATATTTTTATCCCATGCTTAGCGCATTAATGGATGGTTTCTCCATTTTCGGCCCATTTCTCGCACGAGTGTATCCCACAGCCGTGTTCCTTTGGCAGGATCGAAGCACGACTTACACGGGTAGACTACACGCCCGTGCCTGTTCAACAGCCTTGACCACGGGCTAGAGTTATCGCACACAGGCATGTCCCTGCCGAGCCCAAGTATAACCCTATTCGAAAAAGGCCAATTTTGAGGGGTCTTAGGCATTCTTAAGCCTATTTAAACACCATAGGAGGAACTTAGAGGGGGGACGCAGGGTAGGAAGCAAGGAATTACTCAAGGTAAGCCAATTGATCCATCGCAGAAGCTAGATTCATCATCAAGACTGAAGATCTCCCTTTAAGTTCCTTCAGGAGTTTTGGGTTTTCTTATGTTTTGTTATCTTTATGCTTTTGAGATGTTTTCTTTCATAAGTATGAACTAAACCCCCTAAATACCTAAGGGGAATGAAACCTAAGACAGATCTTGTTATTATTATCTGAATTGTATGATAAATATTTGATTTGTTCTTAATTATGTGTTCTTAATCCTTGTTATAATATTCCAGGATATTGATTCAAGCTAAGATCTTATTCAGAGGAGGAATAGACCCTGTCTAAGAGTAAAATTGTCATAATTAAGCGGAGTTGATTGCGCTTCTAGAGATAGGGTGACAAGATCTTGTCAGATTAGGGTGAAACCTAATAAGGGAATCCATAGATCGAGTTAATGCAATTTTAGGGTGTTAATTAGAAAGAGATTTCAATTATTCAACCTAGGGTTAGACGTTATTGTCTCGTGAGAGATAATAATATAACTTAGGGATTTCTACGGATCAAGTCAAATGAATAAATCGTCTGATTCAGAGTCAAATAACATGTGAAGTCTAGGTGGATTTTTCCTTAGGTATTGTCTTAATCAATCGAATTTTCCCAAAAGTATTTTCCCAAATTTTTTTTCTGTGCATTCTTAGTTTAGTAATTAGTTTAGATAACAAAACCTCTTAATTTTTAGGCTAGATAATAAAAAGGAAGTAAATACTAGTACTCGTGGTTCCTTTAGGTTTAGCAATCCGGTCTTGCTAAACTATACTACTGTTCGATAGGTACACTTTCCTTAATCGTGATAATAAGTTAGTCTCAAGAACGATTCATTCATAAATATTTAAAACCTGTCACGAATATCACATACCAATATGGAAATGTGAATTTCATACTTATGCCAAAGTTTGTATGTGCATTTGTCTATATGGTAATTGAATGTGAAATTATGACTAAGGAAATATGAATTGTATAAATGTATTATGATAGTATGTATTCGGTCAAGTGAAATTTTTATTGATATTGAGTAGGAAAGATGATTTTGGATAAAGAACGAATGCATGTTTGGGCAAAACTTAATTCATGCTTAGTTATATGTGGATATTTGAATTTACAAGTATGCTTTGGTTATGTCTTATTAAATTATTTTTTTTATTGATTTAATATTTGTTTATGACTTACTAAGCTAAGATAGCTTACTCTGTGTGTGTATTTTTACTTCTATTTATACATTTTGGAGACTAGTTGCAGGCTCGGGGATCATCAGCGAAGTCTATCACACTATTGACTGCTTTCGATACTATTAAAAGTTGAATTAGAAACCTATGGCATGTATAGGCTATACTACTTTTCGAATATGGTTGAAGTTGTATATATATGTATAAGCCATGCGAAAATAGCTTGTCTATTTTGTTAATCTTAGAATTTATGCTTTGGCTTAATGTTTGGTTGTGGTTTTGGTTGATTTGGTTTTGGTATATATAGGTATGGTTATGTTTGATATTTTAATCATGAGTTTATTGATTCAAATATGTCTTGTATTTGGTTTTATTGAGAAATGGGATTTTGTGCATATATGGCTAAAACTTTGGTTTTATAATGATAGGTATAAAATTTGATTTATAGTGTACTTTCATTGAATAGCCGAATATAAAATGACTTAACATGGTCTTGTGATTTGGAAAAAGTATAATTCCTATATTTATTTTAAAGCATATGAATTTAACTTGTTTATATTTGACAATTGTATTTGGGTTTTGACCATTTGACTAGTAAATTTGGATGCTTTGTTGTGTGTTTTTAAATTATGTTAGTTTATTAATAATTATTTCCGCGTAAGAGATATATGTTTAAGACATGACATTTATATATAATGGATGTGTTAGCTTATTAAAATTCTTTCATTAAGTAAAGAAATGGATAAGAATTATGTTGGTAAATTAATCACGATTTGGTATTTATATAACATATAAGTATATGAAGTGATGGGTTGATTTATATATAATTGTATGTGCTTAGTTGAATATGTATTTGTTGAATTGGTCTTGAATATGAAGTTTGTTACATTGCAAATACATAGTTGTATTGTTATTAATGTGATATGAAAATTTTGGATAATGTTTGGAATTAGTTCTATGTAAGAATATATGCTTGCAAAGGGATTTAGCAAGTTAAAAGTGGACATTGAAATATGAATTACTATATACGGCTAAGGTTTTGTAAAGTGACTAAATGAATAGTACTTTAAGTTATAAGGAATTAAGTTTGTTATTTTCTAAATGGTGCCAAATGGAACTTGCCAAAAAAAAATGAGATGTGTTTGAATATCTTTATTTATTATGTCTTATATATGTGTTTATAGATTGTAGTATTATATTATATTTATGGTATGAACAAATGCAATGTGATAAAATGATATGTTCGGTGCTTATTGCTTATGAATTATAAATCTGATTATGTGTTTAGAAAGTACCACAATATGATTTGCAAAGAGATTAATTTAGTTTTATTTATATTAATAATTATTGTTTTAAGAGTTTCAATAAAATTATGCATATGATTATTCGGAAGTTATGTTTCATCTGGTAATACCTCGTAACTCCTTTCCAACAACGGATACAGGTTAGGGGTGTTACATCAATACCTTATCACGGTTATACATATTACAGATCTACTAGAACTAACTTATATCCTATCATAGAGACAAACATTCAGATTCATAACTTACCAGATATTTCTGACAGTTCACACCACCTTGACTTGGCAAAATACAACTTACCGGCAATCAGATAGAACATGCCACTAAGAATTAAGTGTTCGCCATGAGGGCGTTTCTTAAAAGTGCACCACGAAGGCGTTCCTTATGAAGTTTGCCACAAAGGCTTTCTTTCATATTACGCAACTAAGGCTTTCTGTCCTACGTATTAACGATATGGAGTTTCCTAAATTCATGTTATTTGAGGTTTGCCCATCATCATCCGGGGACATGTTCCTTTCAGAAAGTACCATGGTCATGGACTTTTCCTTTCAGAAGTCGTATTTAAAGTCCCGACAGACCTCTTTAGACTCCACCATGGTAAACAGACCCAAACTCACTTGACCAACTTTTTATGCATTGACACTATGTAAGACATCACACTTTGATCCATTAACAACACCCGACTAACTCACATCTTGTAACAACCCATTTTTCAGTAATATCAAAAATAGTGGTTTTGGGACCACAAATCCGACGAATGAATCCGTAAATATTATTATTTGATATTTACGAGTCGAATGTAGTAGTATATTTAATTTTAATATGATAATTTTTACTAATTGAATGAATAGTTAATTTCAAGTGGTTGCTCCTAGAGTTAAGTGGTTTTGGAAAACAAGGTATCGGGACCTCGTTTCTGTAAATCAAGCCAGTAAATATTTTTACTAAATATTTATAGAGTGATTATATAGGTGTATTAAAATTTGGTCTAGAAATTTTGATGTCTAGATAGTTAATTGAAGAAAAAGGACTAAATTGTAAAAGTTGCAAAAGTTAGTCACTATTAATTTATTTATGCTTAATTTACATAAAACCATGGTTGGAAGGCCTTATGTTGCAGTTAGACCATAATGAAATGGCTTGTACGGTTAGTGCATATTTTTATAGTATATTTTTTTAATTAAGTTAAATTTTAATTAAAATAAAAACATGAAAAAAAATTGGTCTTTATTCATGTTTTTCCCTCAATACCAAAACACCACCATTGTTGAAGAAACCAAAAAGCTTCAAATACATTTAGACAATTGGCCATGCATGGTAAGCTTTCCAAAGTCGATTTTTCGTAATTTTTATGTTTTTTGAGATCACTACAACTAGGTCCAGCTAACCCATACCTCCATTTTTGAAACTGGTAATGATTTTGGACTTTACCATTAATGAATCTTAGTTATTTTTTATGCTAAATGATGAATTTGTAGTCTTTGTTTGTTGATTAGGATTAGTTTGTGAAGTGATTTATTTTAGTTTTTAATTAAATGGCTAATTTGTTAAAATATCAAAATTTGCATGGAATTCTTGTGAATTTTGAATAATTATGGACTATACTAGTATAGGAAGAAATTCAACTAGCATGGGAAATTGTGAAATTTTGATAAATTTAGAATTTCGAGTTTAGGGAGTAAATTGGAATAAATGTAAAAGTTCAAGGAAAACATGTAAATAATGAAAAATTAAGGGTCACATGCACATAAATAAGTTGAATATGTATTTGAATTTGATATATTAAATTTAGTCATTATATAGATCAAGAATTGAATCGTTCGGAGGATAACAAAAGAAAAGGGAAAATCGCGGATTAGTCCCTACGAGTCAACCGATTACGTATCTTAGGTAAGTTCATAGAATAGTTATGTTCTATTAAGAATTAGTTAATTAATTTGAGGTTGAATTATTAATATTGAATTGATGATATTAACTGGTTACGGTTGTATGTAAGGTGAGTAAGACTTAATTGAAATATGATGAATAAATACATATAATTTATATGTTTCGGAAAGAAAATAATCAAATTACAGCAAGTGTATTGGAATAATTTTTGAAGTGCTTCCGAGTTACAATGTTATGAAATCTGATAAATGCCTGTTTGAATGTAGTAAACTATCAGAATACGATTGGCATGCCAATAGGGTTATTTGCATGCTATACGGGATATATGTGATGGTACGAAGATATTACTGAATATACTAGAATCCAGCAATTGTTGCAGATTACCAAGTTATACTGGTGTGGTGGAGAGATGTATTGATGCTGATTATATGATGCCTATGGGCTTTGCACTTTGGTGCTCTGGTGTGTTGTAGTTTGAGCTCTTACAAGCATTTTGGTGTGGTGTAGCTACCCATGTATCTGTATCTGTTTAGTATAGTTCATCGGTCCATATGTTGAAAATATATATGTATTGAATTCATGAATTATTTGGAGATGATATGTTTATATGAATATTGAAATGTTAAGTGATGAAATTGAATAATTAATGATTATCTGTTTAAGAATTGTTCGAAGCGATATTAAAACGACTGGAAAGTTTATAGTTATACGTATTAAATGCATACCTTGTAAATGCGATATTGGTAACAAAGTTGTGTGCATAAAAGAAATGGAATATGAATATGAATTGACATGATCAATTGGTTAATACGATTTATATGTTGAATCTTTCCTAATTGAATGATATGTGAAATGCTCACCTTATTGTTGTAAATGTCTTGACAGGAAATACGTATTAAATTAGTTACATTTGTTTACTTAATTGTAAAATGAGGTAAGAATTTGTTTAAGTATTTATGAACTTACTAACTATATAAGCTTACTCTGTTATATTTATTGTTTTCTGTAGTTTTCATTTTGTAGAACTGGTTCGACGAATCAACTTCAAGGCTCACACTATCAAGCTTCTATTTGATATTTTTAACTTGATTATTTCAGTTTGTGGCATGTATACAAAATTTTGAAGTTGTCAAATTTAAAATTTTAGTTAAATATGTTAAAAAAAATACATACAGACATTATAAACTAAGCATACATATGTATTTTTAGAAAAATTGATGATTTATGTTTTGATTTTAAATGCTTATAAAATATTATATTATGTTGAATTAAGTAACAATTTATTCAAATTTAAATACTATAATTATTATAATATAAGAATATATTTGATACTATTGTTTAAATTTTATAATCGATCAAATCCACATAAAAATTCTTTAACAGTGAATCTAAATAAAAGTGCCCATTAATCATTTAAACCACAAAACAAGTTAAAAAGTGCAGGTACCTAACTAAAATAGAATAAAAAATAAAATTTAACATAAATGATTATATTTTCTCAATATGAAAAAATAAGTGATATTATTTGTTAATATATGTGTTTAGTTTAGTTTTTAATCTTATTTCAGTCCAAGTACGTGTTTAGTTTTATTGATAAGAAAAAAAATATTGACGTTTAAAAAATGGGTCAAAAATAAGCCAAACAAAATCCAAAAAGGTGATTTCTAACATTCTTTGAGCAACCCCAAATGAAAAATCAACTATATCATAACAACGTCTGATAATAGCTACACTAACATATTTTAATTAAAAAATTAAAAATATCGAAAATGACTAAACATGATAAAAGAAAATAGTATACCACATAATGATCTGATAATGTCTCGCCCGAACTCTTTTTTACTAGAAAAAGTTGGATTGTTGAGCGGTAGAAAGATGTCCTGATGAAGTTGATATCTGCAAAATAATTATTTAGCTTAATCAATGTAACTTGATCAGGGTTCAATTTCAAAGCAATTTTATTTTGGGTTTTGTAGATTTTTGACAAGAAAGAATAGGAAAGAGCAGTCACTTTTTTTTTTTGGGGGGGGGGGAGGATGGTCGGTGAGAATAAGAGAAGTCCAAAAGGCTCTTGCCGTAAGTTTCCAAAAAAATTTTAATTTTTTTTATATCTTATATATTTTTAAATAAATTTTAAAATTTTCTAAAAAAGTTTTATTACTTTTCATAACTTTTAATGATTTTTTAACCGGTCAATGGATAATTAACATTCATTAATGCTTGGTGAACTCATCACATTATATAAATAGATACGTTGTTATCTATTATAGATTTTGGTAGTTGTTATAAAAAGTGTTGTTTAATTGTTATATAAATTGATATATTATAGATTTTGATAGTTATTAAAAAAATATTGTGATATAAATAGATATGTTGTTATATATTATAGATCTTGGTAGTTGTTATAAAAATATTGTTATATAAATAGATATGTTGTTATATATTATAGATCTTGATAGTTGTTATAAAATGTTATATAAATAGATATATGTTATAAACGAGTTTAAATAAAATTTGTTCAAATTTGTTCGTTTAATAAATGAAAATAAAATTTTTGTTCATATACATATAACTTAATAAGCAAATATGAACAAACAACATACGAACAATTCACAAGTAGTTCATCAAACATTGTATTCATTTATAACCCTACTTTTGGCCGAATTGGCATCACAAGTCAATTAGATACAAAATCAATTAGGGAAATTACCAAAATGACCTCTTATAATTAAAATATATTATATTATCCGAAGGTACTTTCGTCTTTATTTTTAAAAAAATAAAAAATTTATATATAAAAAATTTAAACTCATAATATTTACATCAATAAAAGATTAACTTTCCCACTAATCAAAGTTTTGTTTTTATATAATATTTACCTTTCACTTTCAATTGTATTATGCATACTTTATCCCCACCATCAATTGTATACAAAATAATATTATTAATTGAGTTAGAATTAAAATCAATTCAACAATAACTCAACATTGATGACAACATGTGACAAACAAATATAATACATTTAATATTCTTAATATGATGTAATTACATGTTTAAATTTTATTGAACTCAAAATTTAACCCATTTTTTGTTATTTTAATATCATACATAATTAATAATAACATATGAAATAATTTCAAGCTATATATTTCATTATTTATTGTATGTTGTTTTTAAACTTTCTATGTTTTAAATATATAGTTCTCACACACATATGCATATGATAGAATTTCTTAACGCATGAAGATGTTTAAAATACAAATTTTGTACACCAAACATTTTCTTTTTCACAAAAGCTTTCAGAACTCAATTTCTCAGAGGATAGCTTTTAATGAACAATTTCAGTTTGGATGAATATGCTTTCAGAACTCAATTGACTACCTGATCGCCTGCTGCGATGTTGAAAGCAGATGGTTACCATTTGTCACTGCCAATATCCACTATCGTTGAGTCAAACAATGCATCTTTTTGCCCTTCCCTCTCTATGCTTTACGAACCCGATCTCGCCACGAACCTGGTTGCTTTGCTAGCACCTACTACCATGGAGATAACTAAATCATATATTGCTCTCATGCAATATGCAAATAAATCCTTGAAAAGCAAAGCAACCGCGAATCCACTCACCTTCTCACTTAAGAGGCCAGTAGCAACAGCATTATCGTTGCTATCCTTCTTAAGATTTTCCTCTTCTGGTTCACTATCTGCTGTAACAGAAAGAGAAGCCGTTGATGTGCCAAAAATGGCCTCATCATGAGCACCTTTCAGTTGCTCCTCCCTCCTTTTCTACATATTAACACATCAGTTATGCTAGAGCAATAGAATTAATCATCTCCCACGAAACTCAAACAACAGACGTACAGCAGAACTGCAATGCATGAACATCTATTGGAATTTGAATGATTAACAGATGCAAAGGAATGATGTGACACCTCTATGGCAGAAAACCGAAAGCTCTGACCAATATGCTTCACTAATGATGCATCATCTTCAGCAACTGCTAACAAGGAGGCACATCAAGCTAAAGGTCACAAAGTCCACTCAAATATATAACTTTAAATGTGAAGTACATATTCAGTGACAACCATTTAAACTCACAATCATGTGTTTCATTGTGAACTCTACTTATATAATAGTTTCCCTTTAATATTGAACATTGACAGTTTACAAATACGAAATCAAGTCATTACTTGAAGAAAAGAGGAAAGAGGAAACTTTAGTTCCTTAAACAGGCATTCAATTCAATTAAGGTAAAAGCTCAAAAGTTCAAGTTACATATGTTCTCAACTTATCCTTTATTTGAAGTTCTAAAACAGAAGAGGGTGCAGACGACTTTACATGCTCCCAGGATTTTAGACTTGAAAGGGCCTAAAGTCTTACACGGTTGCATGGCAAGAAAGAAGCTTACGAAACTAAGTTAGGGACATTCTCAATTGAAGAGATGAAAGCAACTTTAGTTTATATAAAAATTTAGGGGAAACCAATAATCTTCATTTTATGCTCAGCCTTGATCAACTCCTGACACCGAGTATATATGAATTTTTTTGTTTTAAGTCCCATATATGGCGTGGATTAGGGGGGGAAACAGCAGTAAATTAGCAGAATTAGGACTGAAAAACAAGTAGAAAGAAGTTTAAACTCTCGAGGTTTAAGAAAACCTTTAGTTCCTTAAATTAATTCAAAGATAATAATGTTGTTCTGGTTGTAAATATGTTACAGCTTATTATAACAGACTTCTTTTTTTTTTTTTTGCAAGTTACTAGACCTTGCAAATAAAGTTTTATTCTTAACCCTAGATTTAAGCCTTAAAAACTAATCCTAGCCATCCAAAAATCTCCTATAGTTATTACCGCTTCTAAACCTCACTTCTTTAACATCCAACACATCTTCAAAAACCTCAATCTAAACCTTAGGAAGTCGGTGCACCTGGTCTGAAATTTTAGCAATATCTCCATTGAAACCCTCAAAAGAATACAGGTTAGAAACATTAAAAACTGGGTTGACATGAAAATTTGAAGGCAAATCGATCGCATAACCATTAAAGGTGTATTTGGACACCACAGATATCTAAAGGCAAATCGATCAGATAACCATTAGGTGTATTTTGACACCACAGAGTAATTGAATGAAATTATAATTACTAAGGCAGTAACTACTCTCCAGTAATTAGTAGTTATTTTAATTCCCCTAATAAAGTGTAATTATATTATAATTCCCTATATCATATTTGATAGTATAAAACGTAATTATACAACTACATAATTTTAAATTCTAAAAAATATTAATTATTATAAAAATTATATATAATACTTGAGAAAAAATTCTAGAAACAAGTAACCAAACCTAAAATCAAGCCATTATATAATACCTTAGCCTCAAAAACTATTCAACAATAAGAGTACTAATAAATTAACAAGAAAAATAAACATCATTAACAATTTATCTAATTCTATAGCATCCCATATTTGTTAAGTTATTCTCTCTCCAACATATACTCGTTATCATCATCGGTTGATCCTTAACCAAGTATAAATAATTAATAATGTATACTATGTAATATAGATAATTATTTAGTAATTCAAAATATATAAAAAAAATTATTTCTCATTGATAAAACTTTCAAATTATTAAAACTAGATTACTATATTTTTTCATGATTATGGGGCTAAGTGAAGGATGCAGGGATTTTTAGGATAAAAGACGGAGAAAGAGAGTAGAGAGATGCTATCAAAGAGATTAGATAAAGAAGTACAAACAAGATAACAGAAGGAACGAGAAAAGATAGAGAAAGGAAAGTTAGAAAAAACAAATTAAAAAAAAATCAAGGTGTTCTCTTAATGTTATATATATATAACGCATCGTTTTAGGGAGAGGTGCAAGTCTCAGAAAAGACAAGGGAAAGTAGAAGTAAAAATAAATTTATATTTTGTTTGTATATTTATTTAAATGTTGTTAGGTATACTTATATTATTAATAAATTATTTTTAACCCATAAATAAACAAAGTAAAATATCATAAATAATTAAAAAAATTCCATGACTGCAATAGTCTCCCTTAAGGCCACAATTGCTATGACCGCAATAGTCTCCCTTAAACCCGCAATTGCGATGACCACAATAGTCTCCCTTAAGCCTGCAATTGCGATAAATGTGACACGATCTGCCAGCGCTATTTAAATCCCTGGTTACTAGACCTTCTTGAAAATAAGGTTTGATTCTTAACCCTAGATTTAATCCCTAAAGAAAACTAATACTCCTAGCTGTCCAAAATATATCTAATGCTTAAAATAAATATTATAAAATAAAACTGAAGTGAAAAAATATTATAAAATATATTAAGCTCCTGCATCATTACTTATGAGACTTAACATAGATACCTATTAAATAGCTACCCGAAGGAAAACAGCAATCCACTGAGATTATAAACCTAAAAACCAACTTGCAAGGAACTATGTTTCCATGGACCAAAGTATCACATTACCCTGATAGATTTTTCTAAAACTGGTTTTAAAATACAATTAACAGGCAATATGGATGGGTGTTTAACCTTCAATTTCATCATCGTCAACAGGGGCATCTTTGTCAAACTCAAACCGTTCCCAACCAGGGCCTGTTGTTGGATCCTTTTCAGCTGCATGTAAAATTTAACTCTTAATATAGGAATGGGGGAAAACTTCACACACAAAGACCAGAAGGGAAACCTTCTTATTTAGCAAGACCAGTGAGGGGTTACAGCCACTGTCTTTAATAATTAACAGTATAGTTAGATGACATAACAGCAAGAATTTATTTTAAACCAACGGAAACACAAAATAATATTCACTAATAAAACAAAATATTTTAAGATAATGCTTTGGTTGAGTGGTAAAGCTAAAGATTTATTGACCCAAAAGTCATGGGTTCAAATTCCATCATATACAAATTATTATTCAATTTTTTTAAAAAAATAAATAAAAAGACTAAAGTATCCTAGAATAACATTACTTATTCTAAATACAAAAAGATATTTTCGTAATTTTCCAAACCGAGTTGGTGCCCAGTTGACTTGAACTCAACTAGAGGTTTAAATAATAGTATTGATAATACATATATGTATATGATATCTTAGAATATAAGAACTTAGAGATGAGAATTTAAGGCTTTTGATAAAAGGATTTCGCAATGGCTAGTAATCCCCCATTGCTAGAAAAATTAGAATATAAATAATTTGTTTATTATATAATACTATTTTTATTTTTGAAATAGTTACAAAAATTATTTTTTCCTTTTTTTTCTTTTATTTTCTAATTCGTAAACTACAATTGATATTTTTTTTTTCTTTTATAAGTCAATAAATCTTAAAAAGCCAAAAAGTGAAATAATCAACCGAACTGACCAAATGCACACCCCTAGCTAAACTTGATTTCTTATGATCACATTGATTTCCCAGAGATAAACTAAGATGTTCACCTCATAAACAAAATAATGCTAAGTTGGTAGTATCAAACATCAACAAAACAAGAAACACTGCATAGCACTCCCGGAAGCCCATAACACTTAAGCAACAATAAAATGGAATCCCAAAGAAATAGGACAAACTACCTGCTTCAGCAAGTTGAAGTTTCATCTTGGCTTTAACTCTTTCAGGAGGCAACTGTTCACAAAAGAAATGCCTTTTCATCACCCCTTAAAGCAAAGGCCTTAAACAGAAAGATCCAAGCAGACAAAATGTACTTGACAAAGTCACCCTTTAGTCTTTGAGATAAGATAAAGAACCAATGGAGAACCAATCACAAATAAAGGCATAGAATTCATTATGCTTACCGTTAAGGAGTTAGAATCAAAGATTCCAATTTCAGAAAAATAATTTCCCAATATCAGGCAAATTGAATAAAAAATAGGTTCATATAATTCAAATAGAATAAATAGAATTAAACCAAGTTCTACTCTTAATTAGGATGTCCTCAAATATTACTCTGTTTTATTTTCGTTTTCCAAGACATACTAATAGCTTCCAAAATAAAATTCCAAATCTCTTCGGGCCAAACTTTCTTATCGTACACTGAATCATAAAAATCTAGCTAAATTTAATCGATAATACCACTTGATAAAGAGAAGAATAAGCGGTGAGGGCATCGATTCTTTCAAAAAAACCAGCAACAATCATAAATGTACCGAGCTAGACGAAGTAGATAATACATTGTATATGACTATTAAAGAAAAGAATATAACAGAAAAAACTGTAAAAACTTCATACCATACTATCGTAACCTTGGATCAACAGCGAATAATCAACAGCTCCATTTTTCTCCTTCTTGGATTTCCCCTCTCTCGTCCCATGCCTCTCTGACCTCCATGACTCCCGCGGCGACAAACTCCTGCTCCGCTTCCTCCGCTCCAATTTCCCTTCTCTACAAGGCGACCTACTCCTCCTCCGGCGATCTCTACTCCCACTCCTCCTCCGATCTCTACGAGGCGACCTACTCCTTCTCCGCTTCCTTCTCTCTCTATCCTTTTCCCAGTATTTCTCCCTACTCGTGCTGCTGCTTCGCCTCCTCGAATGCTTATCTCCGTCTCTCTCCACGTTGGTTCTCGCCGAAACCCTAGCTTCTCTTTCCGGCTTCTTCTTTAGCTTATGTTGGATCGATTGAAGTTGAGATTCTTTCTCAAGCTTGGAAGCGGTGGTAGTACTCGAGGCCCTGACGAAACTGCTGAGGAAGGATGAAGATGAAGAGACAAAGGTTGTGCCTCTTTGAGGAACCGTATCGTGTTGATCATCGCAAGAGGAGAAACCGAGGCCTCGCTTGAATCTGGCCGCTCCCTCACCTTTCCTGGTAAGCTCGTCGTAGTAAGCTGCAGCCTTCTCTTCTTCCATTTTTTTTTTCTTTTTTGTCTTTGCTAACTGATTTTGTGGGAATCGCAACAGCATTCAATGCGAGAAGAAGGGTATGTGTGATTTAATTTCCGTATTATCGATTTGAAAGAACCTCATCGGTCAACGGTAATATAAACGATGTCGTTTTACTTCTAGTCTCTATTGGATAAAAGCTGCGGATCAGATCTAATTAAAATTTTTAAAAAATTTAAAGAGTTTTAGTGACCATTTTCAAAAATTTTAGAAGTTTTATAAAAATTTAAATTATTAAAAAATTAGTTTAATTGAAAGTTTTAAAAAAAATTAAGATTTAATAATAATTTTTAAATTTTAGGGTTTAGTTAGAATTTTCAAATGTACAATTAAAATTTTTAAAAACTTGAGGTTTTAGTAAGAATTTTCCTCTAGGCGAAGAAAATGACTTACGAAATTATTTTTCTTCTTTATATTTTTATGTGTTTGTTTCATGGAAAACGGTCTAATAAATCAAAATTAAATTGATTTACCCTTGTCAAAAGGATAAGTCATTTTTTTAAAAAAAAAATTCTCTTATGAGTAATTTTATTTTTATATCACAATTGATTTGAATTAAATCTAACATTATTATATTAATAATTTTTTATTTTAATTTTTAAAAATATCAAATATTAATAAAAAAATCATAATGGTGAATATTATTAAAATACGTATTTAATTATTTATATTTAACAATATAGTAAATTATTAATATAACTAATATAATTTATTGTTTTAATAAATCATTTAATATTGCAATCTTATCTTAATAATAAATTTTAACAATAATGTTTTAAAATTTAAATATTATTAATATATTATTAACAATATTTATATTAATATTGTAATAATAAATATTACAATTTATAAATATTTTATAGTAAATGTTTTACAGTATAAAATATGGATATTTTAATTATAAATATTAGTATTTTTTTAAGTTGTTGATATGAAACGTGCGTAGAATAAGGTCGTTATCACACCTCAAAATTGAGCCTAGTAGTTTTGAGGGTAATTTAGGAATTTTAGTTCAAAATGTGTTTGAAAATTTGAAGCATGGTAAACCGAAAATGTGTTCGTATATGGCTTTTTTATAGTTAAATCAATTTTTGAAAATAAGGTAGAAAAGACCTTCAATTTTAAAAAAGAGGATTGTTTTGTAAAAGGAATTAAATTAAGAGTAGTTTTAAAGCAAATGTATGAAGTTTTAAATCAACCCAAATTTCCCCCTTTTTCACCCTATTTTGACAATTAGAGAAAAAAAATAGCATTCTCACCTATTTGTGCCGTCCCTTGAAACCTCAAACCTCATTCATCTATTTTGATCTTTCCAACTCTAATCTTTTTGAATTCTATCAAATCCCAAACACCAAATCCCTCCCAAATTCAAAGAGAAACACCAAAACACTATTAATTTTGTTATCTCTCAAACTTGTGGGTTTTTTGGATTTTCAACCAAACATTCATTTTTCTCTCATCGAAGGTAATGATTTGTTTTCATATTAGTTTTTGATGATATCTAGCCTTTTAAATTAGGTTTTTATCTATTGAATCAAATTTTTTGAATAAATGCCGAAAATTGGATCGTTAATGGTGGAATTTAGGATTTTGAATGAAAACGATGTTTCAAAGTGTTTTTCAACTTGTTTTGATGTGATTAGTTGGTTTCTAAACTTTCCCTCAAGTTTTGTTAAAGAGTTCTAAGGTTTTATTGAGTTTTCGTGAAAATTACCATTGTCTGTCAAAATTTTGGAACCATGAATCCGTGTAGTTTTGTATAGTTTGAAGGTTGGGAATTATTCTTAGATATATAATTAGACGATTAGAATCAGTTTTATTAAATAAGAGCGAGTAGGAGTTGAGGTTTTTATGTTTCAGCTAAACTAGTCGAAATTTCAGTCTAAAGAGAATCTATGGCTGAATGATAATTATGAATCTATGGCTGAATGATAATTATGTTTGTTATGTGATTTGTTTTGGGTAAATAATCGAAACCGTTAAAGCCTTCGACGAGCAAGGCAAAAGGAAAGGAAATCTAGTTTAGACTTTCAGCGACTAGGCGAAAGTGTGAACGGTAAGTGTTTGGAATCACTGCTAGTAGGCACAATTCATTGTGGAATTTGGGAGCTTAGGAGTAGCCTAAACCCCTACTCTAAGTTTTGAGTGTAAGCTTTCTCATACCCCTTGTTTAATTTGCGAAATATACGATTATAGGTGGAATTGAGAATTAAAATGTGATACTATGACATGTGAAATATGCTTGTGATAACTATTGTGAATGTGTTAATTGTGGGTATCTTATACATGTCATATGACATTGATGATGTTGTGCTTATAATGTGAATATGCAGTGAAAGTGTGTAGAAAACAATATGTAAAATGTGTGTTTAATTATGGATATTTTGGCCTTGTGATCTTTGAGACAGTTAGATATAGTTGGCATGCCATAAGATTTGTGAGTACTCACCCTTGTGTTGTGTTTTTGGAGCGTTAAGCCGGGACAATTTTGCAGAGATAAGGGAATGTGAGCTCGACTCCATTCAGCAGGATATGTTGGTGTGTTGGAAAGTGTTAGCTACATGCTACGCTTTTGGGATATGTTTGACTCATTGAGTCATTAGTGTGTTGGAGATCCATGTATCCAATGTGTGGTGGTAGAGCCCACTCTTATGTTCATAGCCTCAAGTGCTAATTCATCATTAAATGAAATATTACGGTATATGATGTATGCATAAATATGTGATTAATAAGCTAGTTGAGTTGGTAAATATTGCATGAATATTTAAGTATGTCATATTAGTAAATTGTGTACGTGATACGAACTCGTTTCGGTGATGATTCGAGTCGTTTAGATGCCTAATCGTGAATTTGAGTAAGTTGTTCTTCGTTTCAAGACAAGATAAGTTTAAACAACAATAAGGTGAAGAAAGAAGGAAATGAGTTTTAAAAATAGGATAGCAAAGTGGTTAAAAACAAAGAAAATGGATAATTTACTAAGGCAGAAAAATAACTAATAATATTAGATTGTTGACCCGAATCTTAAATTGCTCTTAGGTGTTTTACGGTTTAAGGAAAACAGCAAACGATAAACCTTGACCCACTATCAATTAGTGATAGGAACCAAAGGTATATGAACGCCACACTCGAAAGTGATAAGTTCGGTTAACAATGGAAAGGATAGACGCCACAAGCAATGCTTGATAAGTCAGATCTGTTCCAAAAGAACAAAGAGAATTGGATAACTCACAAAACTCAAGTTTAACATAAATTCAGCAAAAAGGTTCTCTTACAATAGGCAGATTACAACTATTGATAGTGTTAAAAGAGGCTAGCCGATTGGTCACATGTGATCATATTAATGAGCTAATAATGAGCTGAAATAAAGCTCAAAAACTCTTGAATTCTGAACCTAATAACTCCAATCTTCAATACACTTTAATTCAGCTGAATCAATGGACTTGAATACTTAGGAAAAACTTTTAAAGTCTCCTTGGTCAACCGAATGGACACCAGCAACTTTAATGGAAAATTAACTCATGAAGTGATCATTTAATCAACAATCGGTTATGGAAGATGGAAAAGGCTGCTGCCGAATTTAAGGATGTGTAATGCTCCCTTTAATTGATGATAACAGCTCATTTTAATGAAGAATAATGTTCCCACTTGTATGTAACCGAAATTCTCTTGAAAAGTTACATTAATCAATTTGTAACAACCCTTGAATGTAACAGTTTCTAGCTAAAAAGACACTTGCAATTAAACACATTAAAACAAACATATTAAACACTTTTAAACACTTATTAAACACAAAACACATTAAACACTTAGCTTAATTAAATAAGCTCAAAACTCATGCATCAATAAATTATTCCAGCAACTAGATTAATTAAGATAAGCATTTATTCTAACAATTCAATTAACTAAGATGCTTAAATGCATGGTTTATAATGCAAACTAAATAAACAAATGAGTTATTTAATGCAAGACTTAATTCAATAATGCAGACTTAAACTAACATGGGAGTTACATAATGCAAGTAATTTTTATGATGCATACTTAACTAACATGAAAGTTACATAATGCATTACTTTATTAAATGCAAAACACACAAAGTGCAAGTTAAAATTAAAATATGCAAACTTATTAATTTAAATAAAACTTAATTAAATTAAAAAGTCCTTAAAAACATTGGCCCAATAATCAATCAGGCCTATGTGATGTTTCATCTTGCACTTGGGCCCCTCAAGTTTAGGCCAATCTTGATGGCGTCGAGTTACATCATAACATGATGCGACCGGGTTCACATCATACCCTTCCTCTTGAAGACGATTTGTCCTCAAATTCGGCCACTTGCTCGTGAAAATTTTTTTCATCGTCATAAACTTGAAAACTACACAAGTCTCGAAAATGAAATAGATTAGACGCTTGCCCTCCCTCTTTAGGAGGAATCCATTTCCAAATGTCACCTTCACAAAAATGAAAGAGGTTAGTGACAGCATGGATGATGAACTCGAAAGAACTTTCAGAATCGTTATGCACAATTTGAACAAATGTTCTTATACTGGGATCAAAAATGGAAATTGAACTTACCTTTTTGTCATGAATCAAAAATTGAAATGAAGACAACAAACCGGAATTACTAAGTATTTGAGAGTTAACAATATTCCAATTCGCAAATCCCCAATGATCACCGGGATCAAATACAATAATTATTTTTACCTTCTCAAGTTGACTCGAAAGTGTCATGGCCGGCAACTCAGAAAAATCATGTAGCAACTGAGAAACATAATCTTGCAAAACATGATTAAATCTTTTAAACCAAAATATAGGATATCCTCCGAAATAAAAAATGTAAGCTTGACTTTGCAAACCAGCAACATTCATACCTTCACTTAACATCGACTTATGGAAACGTACTCCGGATTTGAACACATAATTTTGATCACTTGTGTCATAATGCCACAGAAATTTCATTTTCATCAAAAAGTCATACATGCCAAATAAAGAAGATGAAGGAAAAAACAAATTCAAACAATCATATATCTCAAGTTTTATTCGAACAAACTTACACAAATATGCGAAATTTACACAACAAATCAGCAAATTCAAATTTTCATCACACACAAACAGATTATGTGTGACAGCCCTAAAGTGACCCTAGTCGGAAAGCGGTCTCGGGACCGCTAGACCGAGGCACCAAATTATTTGAATGTGATAATTATTGCCTAAAATATGTGAATATAAATGTGTGAAAGTTTTAAGCTTCGATTTAGTTAATTGCATGTGAATTTAGTTGATAGGACTTATGTGAGAAAATTTAGAAATGTGCTAGGCAAATGCAAGTTGCCTAATAGTGCATGTAATCAAAGGGGTGGACTTGCATGTCAATTTCCCCCCATTTAAGTACTAGTGGCCGGCCATGACAAGGGATGATGGGCAAAACATGTCATGAAACATGTTGTGTTAATGGAAAAATAAAATAAGAAGCATGGGCAATAAACTAATAAGAAATGGAAGGAAGAAAACAAAAAAAAAATGTGTGTGAGTGTTCCCCCCATTGCCGTGAGTGAAGAAAAGAAAAAAAATTTGTTCATCCTTTTTCATTTCTTTTGGCCGAAAATTCTAAGGAAGAAGGAAGGAGTTCTTGCTTCATGTTTGGTTTGGAAGAGGATTAGGAGGAGGTTTGGCCATACTTGTATCTAGATTAAGGTATGTTTGAGGTTGTGCCATGAGATTCATGCATGTTTTTAGTTGCTAGCTTGAGTTCTAATTAGCCCATGGTTCAAATCTTTGCTATGTCATGGGGATGATATTCGGCCTAGGTGGATTTTGTGTTAATGCCATTGCATGCTAAATATGAAGCTTGTTAATGATACATGTGATGGTGTTTCGGTTATGGAGTACATGATGGATGCGTATTGAGTTATAATATGTAATGCATTAGTTAGTAAAAGGTATGCCATTTGTGTGTGGTATTGAGTATATAATTGGCCTCAACATAGACATGCATAATCGGCCACATGAATGAGTACATAGGTTGATGTGTTGTTCGGCCATAGGTAAGCATATTGAAGGCTTTATCTTGACTTAGAAAATTCGGCTAAGGAGAGTATTAACTAATGTGTTGAGTTTGATTCATGATTCCGTACATATGTGACTTTAATGTCTAATGAACATATGTGGGCCAAGTACCTTGAGTTCCTCTTTTCGATGCTCAAATGATTAAATCAATTTATTTGTTAAATTAAGCTCAAGAGCAAAGGGGAACTAAATCCGATAAAGGGAAGGAAAAAGTGGTCGAATAGCCATCGGAATCGTTCGACAACATCCGAGGTAAGTCTTCGAGTAATGACCCTACTTGAATTATATTGAAATGATTAGTCATACTATGATGGATAGCCGAATGTGCATAGAGACTATGTTATAAAGCCAATTGAAATCATGCTCTTTGTGTGTGGCTATTGAGCCGAAATTGGAAAGGTTTAATAAATGTTTTGTGTTTGAGCCTTAGTAACGAAAATGAAATATAGATGTGTCATGATTATTGATATATGTGTGCATGAGCATTTGAATGATATCCGGGCTAAGTCCCGAAGGCATTTATGCTAGTGATTTTATCCGGGCTAAGACCCGAAGGCATTTGTGCGAGTTGATATATCCGGGCTAAGACCCGAAGGCATTTGTGCGAGTTGCTATACCCGGGTTAAGACCCGAAGGCAATTGTGCTTGTGGTTATATCCGGCTAAATTCCGAAGAAACTTGGGTTTGAAGGTGAGTGTTTTGTGCTGTAATAAATTCAATTAATACGCTCGAAAACCCAAACGATAAGGTATGGTTGCATGTGCATCGGAAAAGTCGATTCGTTTTAAATAGTATTCGTTCAATCGACTAACGAACTTTCGGCTTTTAGATAGGTTAATACCTTGTGTGTGTATATGTTGATGAAGTGTGAAGTAAGTATGTTTATAAAAAATGTGTATTAATAAAGTGATTCATTTAGCTATGTGAATGTAATACTTTAGTCAAAGCCGATTTCATTACTTGAAACTTACTAAGCTTTAAAATGCTTACCCCGTTGCTTTGGCTCTCCGTTTTATAGATTTTGTTCGTTAGCTATCGGATTCGGGATCATCGAAGTCGAAGTCATCCACACTATCAAAGCCCTTTTGGTACTCTTTTAGTTGAACTCTGGATATGGCATGTATAGGACTACCCTTTTTGTTGTTGGTCATGTACCCATGGATTTTGTGTAAATTTGGATAGCCATGCGAAAATGGCTTATATACATTTTTAGCATAGTACTATAATCGTTTTGTATGTTGTCCATCGAGAGGTATGGAAATGTTTGGAAACGATTAGCCATTGGAATGGTTAATCATGATTAGACTTTGTGCTATGTATGCAAAAAAAAGGGGCTAATTGAATCATGGAAACCATGAAATAGGTAAAGTCTACCTTAAAGGCAGATGCTGACAGCAGCAGCGATGTGGATGTGAAAAATCACTAAAAATAGTAGGAATGGAATTAAATAGTGAATAAATTATGTAAATGAACCTTGATGAATCCACTTTCATATGGAAGAAACGAAACGGTCATATGAGTTGTATGTTAAGAGATAATTAGGTTTTCGTGAAACAGGGCCAGAACGGTTTTGGATTCCCTGTTCCGACTTTGGAAATTCATTATAAATTAACCAGAGATAATTAGGAGTCATTCCATATATGTATAGATTCCTCTTTGAGTCTAGTTTCTATATAAACAAACGGAATCAGTATTGAAGCCCTGTACAAGGAGATATCCAAGTCGTAATGCGCGAAGGTCAGTGTAGTCGATCCCTGTAACATGGGAGACTTTAACTAATAAACTGTACTAATTGGCCTGACCAAAAATTATAGAAAAAAAATTGTAGATTCATATATGAGTCTAGTTTCAGGGAAAAATCATGAAACTTATTTTCGAGTTGTGGAACTCAAGATATGATTTTTAAGGTGACGGCGACACAGTTAGCCAACTGTCTGGAAATTTTTAAAATGAACTGTGCAAGTAAATGAATTAAGTCGGTCAGCACCTCGTGTTCGACTCCGGCAACGGTCTCGGGCACTGGGTGTTACAATTTTATTGGTATCAGAGCTACGGTTTAGTCGATTCTAGGACTACCGTAATACGTTTGGGTCTAGCTATACATGCCATTATGTGATTAATTGATAGTGTGGTGATTTCTGACATTTGAATTTGTGTTTATTTATAGTAATGGATCCCGATCCCAACCGAGCGATAGCTGATGATGTGGAGAGTGTGGCGCCTGCTCCTGCACAAGGGACAGCGCCGGTGGACTCTCAACCTATTGCTAGCAATCAGAATGATGAGGCTAGGCAAGCTTTTTATAACGTGATGAATGATTGGTTCAACCAATACATTCGAACTAATACGGCTGTTCCACAACCTCCATTCCCGACTAATATAACCCCCGCACCTACAATACCTCTGGTAACTGACCAAATAAGGTCAAATAAGCCCCCAGTTGACAGAATCCGAAAACATGGGGCTACTGAATTTAAAGCTACGGATAGCGACGATGCCGAGCAAGCTGAATTTTGGTTGGGCAACACTATCCGGGTACTCGATGAGCTATCTTGTACACCCGATGAATGCCTAAAGTGTACTATCTCCTTGCTACGCGATTCTGCCTACTATTGGTGGAGTACTCTGACTTCTGTTGTGCCCTGGGAGCAAGTAACTTGAGAGTTTTTCCAAACTGAGTTTCGGAAAAAGTATATCAGTCAGAGATTTGTTGATCAAAAACGGAAGGAATTTCTTGAGCTTAAGCAAGGTTCTATGTCAGTTACTGATTACGAGCGAAAATTTGTTAGACTTAGTAGATACGCTCGGGAATGTGTTTCGTCCGAGGCTATCATGTGTAAACGCTTCGAGGATGGGCTGAATGAAGATATAAAAATGTTCGTTGGCATTCTTGAAATACGAGAGTTCGTAGTACTTGTCGAGCGAGCTTGTAAAGCCGAAGAGCTTAGAAAAGAAAAACAAAAAGTTGATGTGGGAACTGGAGAGTTTCGTAAAAGATCCTCGGGAAAGTCTCTTCAACAGGCATCAAAGAAATTTCGAGATGATGTGGGCCGGTCTAGAGGCACTTCGGGCCTTTTTAGACGAGATCGTGATCGACCCCCTGTGGGTACACGAGGCACTTCGGTTGCCAGTGTTGGGAATGAACGTCGAGACAGAACGGAGTGTCAGCATTGTGGTAAATGGCATTCGGGGAGCTGTAGGTTCCATGACCGCTCCTGCTATAAGTGTGGATTAGCTGACCACTTTATCAAGGATTGCCCGAGGTTGCCTGAACAAAATGTAAGTCAGAGTGGGAAACCAGGTGCTACTACTGCTCGGGGTAGACCGTCTAGAAACACGGGCAATGCTAGTGGCGGTCAGAGAGGATCTAGAGATGCTACAACCAGATCTGAGGCTCGTGCGCCTGCTAGAGCTTATGCTATACGTGCCCGCGAGGATGCTTCTTCGCCTGATGTTATTACCGGTACTTTTACTCTCTTTGATACTAATGTAATTGCCTTGATTGACCCCGGTTCTACTCATTCTTATATATGTGAAACCTTAGCATCCAGTAAGACTTTACCTATTGAGTCTACTGAGTTCGTAATTCGGGTGTCAAATCCCTTGGGTCGTTACGTGCTTGTCGACAAAGTGTGTAAGAAATGTCCCTTAGTAATTCGAGGTTCCTGTTTTCCGGCGGACTTGATGCTTCTGTCGTTTGATGAATTTGATGTTATTCTCGGGTTGGATTGGTTGACCGTGCATGACGCGGTTGTGAATTGCAAAAGCAAGACTATTGATTTGAGGTGCGCAAATAACGAAGTAATCCGAGTTGAGTCTACGGACTGGGATGGGTTGCCAGCTGTAATATCCTCAATGTTGGCTCAGAAATATGTAAGAAAGGGGTATGAAGCATACCTTGCGTATGTACTTGATAACAAGGAATTAGAAAAGAAACTTGAGTCGGTACCAGTAATTTGTGAATACCCGGATGTTTTTCCCGAAGAATTACCGGGTTTGCCACCTGTTCGGGAGGTAGAGTTTGGTATTGAGCTTGTACCTGGGACTACGCCGATTTCGATAGCTCCGTATCGTATGACACCAACCAAGTTAAAAGAGTTGAAAGCCCAGTTGCAAGAATTGACGGATAGAGGTTTCGCTCGACCAAGTTTCTCACCTTGGGGTGCACCAGTATTGTTTGTGAAAAAGAAGGACGGAACCATGAGGTTGTGCATTGACTATCGTCAACTGAATAAAGTGACGATAAAGAATAAATATCCGTTACCGCGTATTGATGATTTGTTTGATCAACTAAAGGGAGCCTCAGTGTTTTCAAAGATAGATTTGAGATCGGGTTATTATCAGTTGCGGATTCGAGATTCGGACGTACCCAAAACTGCTTTCAGAACGAGGTACGGTCACTACGAGTTCTTAGTGATGCCGTTCGGGCTCACTAATGCCCCTGCGGTATTTATGGATTTGATGAATCGGATCTTCAGACAGTATTTGGACCGGTTCGTAGTTGTGTTCATTGATGACATCTTGGTCTATTCAAGAGATGAGACCGAACATGCTGAGCACCTGAAATTAGTGTTGCAAATTTTGCGGGATAAGCAGTTATATGCTAAGTTCAGTAAGTGTGAGTTCTGGTTAAGAGAGGTTAGCTTCTTGGGTCATGTGGTATCCGCATCGGGTATTCGAGTTGACCCGAGCAAAATTTCAGCCATACTTAACTGGAAGCCTCCAAGAAATATTACCGAAGTTCGGAGCTTCCTGGGGCTCGCCGGTTATTACCGACGATTTGTAAAAGGTTTCTCGTTGATAGCCACACCAATGACGAAGCTACTTCAAAAGGATGTTAAGTTCGAATGGACGGAGAAATGTCAGAAAAGTTTCGATCAACTGAAAACTTATTTGACTGAAGCTCCAATTTTAGTGCAACCCGAATCAGGCAAAGAGTTTGTCATTTATAGTGACGCATCCCTACTTGGGTTGGGTTGCGTATTGATGCAAGAAGGTCGAGTTGTGGCCTATGCGTCGAGACAATTGAAGCCACACGAGAGAAATTATCCGACCTATGATCTCGAACTAGCCGCCATCGTATTTGCTTTGAAAATATGGCGACATTATTTGTTTGGTGAGAAGTGCCATCTATTTTCGGGTCACAAAAGTCTCAAATATTTGATGACCCAGCGAGACTTGAATCTGCGACAAAGGCATTGGCTTGAGTTGTTGAAAGATTATGAGCTTGTCATTAATTATCACCCGGGAAAGGCTAATGTGGTTGCGGACGCCTTAAGTCAGAAATCACTGTTTGCTTTGCGAGCGATGAATGTACACTTGTCTGTTCTACCCGACAATGTGTTAGTAGCTGAATTAAAAGCCAAACCATTATTGATTCATCAAATTCGTGAAGCTCAGAAAGTCAATGATGAATTGGTTGCAAAATGGGCTGAGTGTGTTCTGAACAAGGAATCGGAGTTTCAAAATGATGATGATGATTGTTTGAAGTTCAGAAGTCGTTTGTGTGTTCCAAGGAATTCAGAACTCATTTCGATGATTCTGAACGAAGCCCATTGTAGCCGAATGTCAATTCACCCGAGGAGTACGAAAATGTACAACGATTTGAAACGTCGGTTTTGGTGGCATGGTATGAAATGAGACATCTCTGACTTTGTTTCAAGATGTTTAATATGTCAACAAGTGAAAGCGGAACATCAAGTGCCTTCAGGATTACTTCAGCCGATCATGATACCCGAGTGGAAATGGGATCGAGTCACAATGGACTTTGTGTCCGGACTGCCATTGTCAGCAAGTAAGAAGGATGCAATTTGGGTTGTTGTTGATAGACTGACTAAGTCGGCTCACTTTATCCCCGTGCGTACGGATTTTTCATTGGATAAACTAGCTGAATTGTACGTTTCTCAGATTGTGAGATTACACGGGGTCCCGATTTCTGTTGTGTCGGATAGAGATCCGAGATTCACCTCGCGATTTTGGAAGAAATTGCAAGAAGCTTTGGGTACCAAGCTGCATTTTAGCACCGCTTTTCATCCACAAACCGATGGTCAATCCGAGCGGGTAATTCAGATACTTGAGGATATGTTGAGATGTTGCATCCTTGAGTTTAGTGGTTCATGGGAAAGGTATTTACCATTGATTGAATTCGCTTACAACAATAGTTTTCAATCAAGTATTAAGATGGCACCTTACGAGGCTTTGTACGGGCGTAAATGCCGTACACCATTGTTTTGGACCGAGCTCGGTGAAAGTAAAATTTTCGGAGTGGATTTGATTAAAGATGCTGAAAAGAAAGTAAAAGTAATCCGTGAAAGTCTAAAGATAGCCTCAGATCGCCAGAAGTCGTACGCAGATCTGAAACGAAAAGACATTGAGTATCAGGTGGGAGATAAGGTGTTTCTTAAAGTTTCACCTTGGAAAAAGATACTCAGATTTGGGCGTAAGGGCAAATTGAGTCCGAGGTTCATCGGGCCATACGAAATATCCGAACGAGTCGGTCCAGTTGCGTATCGATTGATTTTGCCCCCTGAACTTGAAAAGATTCACGACGTCTTTCATGTTTCGATGCTTCGACGCTATAGATCTGATCCATCGCACATAATTAGCCCATCAGAGGTTGAAATTCAAGCCGATATGAGTTATGAAGAAGAACCGATGCGTATCCTAGCTCGTGAAGTGAAAGAGTTACGAAACAAAAGGGTTCCGTTAGTAAAGGTGTTCTGGCTCAAACACGGGATCGAGGAAGCTACTTGGGAAACCGAGAGCTCGATGAAAGAACGATACCCAAACCTATTTATCGGTAAGATTTTCGGGGACGAAAATTTCTTAAGTGGGGGAGAGTTGTGACAGCCCTAAAGTGACCCTAGTCGGAAAGCGGTCTCGAGACCGCTAGACCGAGTCACCAAATTATTTGAATGTGATAATTATTGCCTAAAATATGTGAATATAAATGTGTGAAAGTTTTAAGCTTCGATGTAGTTAATTGCATGTGAATTTAGTTGATAGGACTTACGTGAGAAAATTTAGAAATGTGCTATGCAAATGCAAGTTTGGCCTAATAGTGCATGTAATCAAAGGGGTGGACTTGCATGTCAATTTCCCCCCATTTAAGTACTAGTGGCCGGCCATGACAAGGGATGATGGGCAAAACATGTCATGAAACATGTTGTGTTAATGGAAAAATAAAATAAGAAGCATAGGCAATAAACTAATAAGAAATGGAAGGAAGAAAACAAAAAAAAAAGAATGTGTGTGAGTGTTCCCCCCCATTGCCGTGAGTGAAGAAAAGAAAAAAAAATTTGTTCATCCTTTTTCATTTCTTTTGGCCGAAAATTCTAAGGAAGAAGGAAGGAGTTCTTGCTTCATGTTTGGTTTGGAAGAGGATTAGGAGGAGGTTTGGCCATACTTGTATCTAGATTAAGGTATGTTTGAGGTTGTGCCATGAGATTCATGCATGTTTTTAGTTGCTAGCTTGAGTTTTAATTAGCCCATGGTTCAAATCTTTGCTATGTCATGGGGATGATATTCGGCCTAGGTGGATTTTGTGTTAATGGCATTGCATGCTAAATATGAAGCTTGTTAATGATACATGTGATGGTGTTTCGGTTATGGAGTACATGATGGATGCGTATTGAGTTATAATATGTAATGCATTAGTTAGTAAAAGGTATGCCATTTGTGTGTGGTATTGAGTATAATATTGGCCTCAACATAGACATGCATAATCGGCCACATGAATGAGTACATAGGTTGATGTGTTGTTCGGCCATAGGTAAGCATATTGAAGGCTTTATCTTGACTTAGAAAATTCGGCTAAGGAGAGTATTAACTAATGTGTTGAGTTTGATTCATGATTCCGTACATATGTGACTTTAATGTCTAATGAATATATGTGGGCCAAGTACCTTGAGTTCCTCTTTTCGATGCTCAAATTATTAAATCAATTTATTTGTTAAATTAAGCTTAAGAGCAAAGGGGAACTAAATCCGATAAAGGGAAGGAAAAAGTGGTCGAATAGCCATCGGAATCGTTCGACAACATCCGAGGTAAGTCTTCGAGTAATGACCCTACTTGAATTATATTGAAATGATTAGTCATACTATGACGGATAGCCGAATGTGCATAGAGACTATGTTATAAAGCCAATTGAAATCATGCTCTTTGTGTGTGGCTATTGAGCCGAAATTGGAAAGGTTTAATAAATGTTTTGTGTTTGAGCCTTAGTAAAGAAAATGAAATATGGATGTGTCATGATTATTGATATATGTGTGCATGAGCATTTGAATGATATCCGAGCTAAGTCCCGAAGGCATTTATGCTAGTGATTTTATCCGGGCTAAGACCCGAAGGTATTTGTGCGAGTTGATATATCCGGGCTAAGACCCGAAGGCATTTGTGCGAGTTGCTATACCCGGGTTAAGACCCGAAGGAATTGTGCTTGTGGTTATATCCGGCTAAATTCCAAAGAAACTTGGGTTTGAAGGTGAGCGTTTTGTGCTGTAATAAATTCAATTAATACGCTCGAAAACCCAAACGATAAGGTATGGTTGCATGTGCATCGGAAAAGTCGATTCGTTTTAAATAGTATTCGTTCAATCGACTAACGAACTTTCGGCTTTTAGATAGGTTAATACCTTGTGTGTGTATATGTTGATGAAGTGTGAAGTAAGTATGTTTATGAGAATGTGTATTAATAAAGTGATTCATTTAGCTATGTGAATGTAATACTTTAGTCAAAGCCGATTTCATTACTTGAAACTTACTAAGCTTTAAAATGCTTACCCCGTTGCTTTGGCTCTCCGTTTTATAGATTTTGTTCGTTAGCTATCGGATTCGGGATCATCGAAGTCGAAGTCATCCACACTATCAAAGCCCTTTTGGTACTCTTTTAGTTGAACTCTGGATATGGCATGTATAGGACTACCCTTTTTGTTGTTGGTCATGTACCCATGGATTTTGTGTAAATTTGGATAGCCATGCGAAAATGGCTTATATACGTTTTTAGCATAGTACTATAATCGTTTTGTATGTTGTCCGTCGAGAGGTATGGAAATGTTTGGAATTGATTAGCCATTGGAATGGTTAATCATGATTATACTTTGTGCTATGTATGCAAAAAAAGGGGCTAATTGAATCATGGAAACCATGAAATAGGTAAAGTCTACCTTAAAGGCAGATGCTGACAACAGCAGCAATGTGGATGTGAAAAATCACTAAAAATAGTAGGAATGGAATTAAATAGTGAATAAATTATGTAAATGAACCTTGATGAATCCACTTTCATATGGAAGAAACGAAACGGTCATATGAGTTGTATGTTAAGAGATAATTAGGTTTTCGTGAAACAGGGCCAGAACGGTTTTTGGATTCCCTGTTCCGACTTTGGAAATTCATTATAAATTAACCAGAGATAATTAGGAGTCATTCCATATATGTATAGATTCATCTTTGAGTCTAGTTTCTATAGAAACAAACGGAATCAGTATTGAATCCCTGTACAGGGAGATATCCAAGTCGTAATGCGCAAAGGTCAGTGTAGTCAATCCCTGTAACATGGGAGACTTTAACTAATAAACTGTACTAATTGGCCCGACCAAAAATTATAGAAAAAAAATTGTAGATTCATATATGAGTCTAGTTTCAGGAAAAAATCACGAAACTGATTTTCGAGTTGTGGAACTCAAGATATGATTTTTAAGGTGACAGCGACTCAGTTAGCCAGCTGTCTGGAAATTTTTAAAATGAACTGTGCAAGTAAATGAATTAAGTCGGTCAGCACCTCGTGTTCGACTCCGGCAACGGTCTCGGGCACGGGGTGTTACATTATGCATTTGGCACGTCAAGATTTTATCACTAAAACCCAAATTTTGTTCGGGATGATTTATTCGTATTTCATCAAAAATCTTGCCAATGTCATGCCCTTTAATAAGCAAACACGTCGTACCACTACGTAACACGAAATCACCATCAATCAAAATATGACAATCATTCAAATCAAACTTTGTATGTGACTAATCTTTATCACACATAACCACACTTTGTTCATGCCAATTTAATCGAACGTCTTCAATAGAATTGCCAACAACAAACTTATCATAGGGAAAACTTTTCATGGCATTAGTTGAAACAAAGTCATTAACAATAATAGACGAACAAAAATTAATCAAAACATAGTGAGGAGATCTTTTGAAAACTAACTCATCGGTATTTATCTCAACAGCATTCAAATTTGGTTGTTGTGATTCAATAACTAAAGATTCCTTACCTTGCTTACCTTTGAGCACTGTGGAATAACTTCACCTTTAAACTTACCTTTTTCGATCAAATGGAATCGTCTCTCATCGGGAAGGTAATGAAGTTGAAACTTGTCATTTGAATTTCCAGAATCTTGAAAAGAAGAAATAATATGAGAACAACTCGCATGTTGGTTAGTAGAAACATTACTCACATTTCTTGCTCACTTTCACCTTTTCCACTCGTTTCTTTTTCAGGCTCTCTTTCTTTTTCCACGATCTCTTTTTTTTTTGTTGAAAACTCACTTTCATTCTTTATTTTGCTTTCTTTTTCAACAACTACACTCGTTTCTTAGACACTTTATTTTCTTTCTTCAATCTCTCTTTCTTTTTCAACTTTCTTTTCTTGCTCACATGATTTTGCAATTTTGTTTTCTTTTTCATTCTCTTTTCTCACACATTCTCTTTTTATTTCCTTTTCTTTTTCTTCCATGTCTTTTTTTCTTCTCTCGATTTCTTTTTCTTGCTTTCTTTTGTTACAAGAAGAAGTTAACATAAAAGATTCAAAAAAAGTAGACTTTCGTTGGGAAAGAGAGAAAGAATCTTCATACAAAAATGATCATCTCTTCGAGATTGACCTTTCATGGATGAATACGAATCTTCATACAAAACATGATCATCTCTTCGAGATTGACCCTTCATGGATGAATACGAAACACGTTCACTTTTCTGTAAGGACTTCTCCGTATATGAATATTTTGAAACATTTGAAGAGAAATTTCTGCCTTCTAGTTGGTAGCCTTGAACGGTTTCAAACTCGTGATTTGCTTTATACCGACTCGATTCCTTGATGAATAAGAATATCGATATAAGTCTCTTCCCACATAGTTATTGAAAGTTTGTCTCCATGAAGTTCTTGACTCTGTCTTTTGACTCGAAGAAATTTACTTTTGTAGGGATCTTTCTCGCTGGCCCCGCTCTTCGACACGTTCTAATCGTTTCTTGATGGGTTAGAGTTTTCGATCAAATAGATGCTCCATTTCACGTGTAAAGGTTTGGAGTGTAAAATCTGGAACTCCTCCTCCAGTTGCCACATTTCTTTTGAAATTATTGACATAGTACTTTACTCACACAAACCTCACCACAAATTCTCACAAGTTCACTCGGAAAGAAAAATAACAAATTTTCACTCACACTTGTGTTTACACTCTTTTAAAGGATTTTTCTTCACTCGGATGAGCTCACAACTCTCGTGCCTTTTTTCACTCACTTCTTCCTCTCTAAGTTCTTAAGGAACTATTTAAACTTAGAAGTAGCTGTTGTAGGTTGGCTTGTAAAATTGATGTTCGGTTTTGAGTAGGAATGTTGTAGGACAAAAGGTAGGCTTGAAATAAGAAATTAAAAGAATAGAGTGTGGCCGAATGGCAGGTTGTTGATTTTGGGCAGAAAGTAGAACTTTCAAACTCAGTAACAAGAACTTAAACAATTTTTTTTCACGAATTTTTTTTCACTTGCAAAGATAAATATTCACTCCTTGAATTTTGAATGGAGACTAATTTTTTTTGCACGAATTTTTTTTCGAATTTTTTTTCAAAGAATGTTCATGGCCTCAAGTGCTAATTTATCATTAAATGAAATATTACGATATGTGATGTATGCATAAATATGTGATTAATAAGCTAATTGAGTTGGTAAATATTGCATGAATATTTAAGTATGTCATAATAGTAAATTGTGTACGTAATTATGCTTTGGTCGTTTTCATTTAACACATGACATTATGTTTATTTGGTGGTTTTTCGATCATTCATCGTACCTTTGACATAAAACCACAAAGGTAAGTTAGATAGAACTTTGTAAGTAAACTCTTAATTACTTGAGTCGTAATCAGAGACTCCATTGTCTATACCCTTGTTATTATCCTTGACTGTGGTGAGTACACCGTTAAGGTTCCATTCCTTAAGCCACAGAAGCTATACCTTGCCCTGAGATCATCACTTATCTCTCATATATACATTACCTCATTCACGTACTCCTTTGCCCTTACCTTGTTCCTTAATCATTTATATTTCAAAGGACCATACAAGCAAAATACTCTTGATGCGTCACGTACTCGGGCACATTCCAGCTTCACTGTTCGTACCTTAGTACTATGCGGGACTCATCTTAACGTTATGGGGCCTTACTATTAGAGTTCACCATACACATTATTCCTTTAGAATACCGTATACGTCATTCCTTCAAAGATCACCTAGAATTCCTTTCCTTTCATTCAGGATTTTCCATAGAGGCGTTGCCTTCAAATGGTTGCCATAAGGGAAATTATTTTAAACTATGCCACGAAGCCGTTCCTTTTCAAAGGTAGCCACAAAGGCTTCCATTACAAAGATTTCCATAAAGACTTTCTTTAACAGAGATCACCACAACGACTTCCTTTATAGAGATTGTCACAAGAGTTTTCCTTAATAGAGATCGCCATAAAGGCTTCTTTTAAGAGAGATCACCACAAAGTCTTCCTTTAACAGAGATCTCCACAAAGGCTTCCTTTACAAAGATTGCCACAAAGGCATTTCTTTCCATAAGATTGCCACGAAGTCATCCATTTTCATTTACTACTCACCACAAAGACTTTCTTTTCAAAAATTGCCACAAAGGCGCCCTTTAAAAAGATTGCCATAAAGGTGTTTCTTTCACTAAGATTGCCACAAAGGCATCCATTTTCCTTCAGTACTCACAACAAAGTCTTTTCTTTCAGAGATCGCTACAGAGGCATTCTTTACAAAGATTTCCACAAAGACATCCCCCATTTGGCGTATTTACACTAAGGATTTGCCTAAACTTGCATTACGTGAGGTTTGCCTCTTATCCTTTGGGTCACATAGAAACCACATTAGGTAATAACCTTTATTTATGTCTTACCATATGACGCCATAGCCCAACGGTAACACCCCAAACCCGGCCCAGACGTTATGGCCGAATTCGGCGTGTCACATTGAAGTGTTTTAGTGAAAATCGTGTTTTCATTGAAAACCCTTCTTAAAATAAAAGAAACCCTAATTAACTAAAAAAAAACCTTTCAATTACGAAAGCCTTATTTAAAACATTTGATTTAAAAAAAAAACTTAGTTGTGGAAACGTAGAAACATACTATAATTTAAGAAATCCATGTTCAACTTCTCATAATTACAATGAAAATAATAATAATAATTCAAGTAACAATAACATAATGAAAACCTTATTACAATCTGGTCTGAACACACTTAAAAAGAAATAAAAAAACTTAAATGCTTAAAAAAAACCAAGTCCGAATTATCTTGCTAGCCGGCCACCCAAAGTCCCTCCAAACATCGAATCTTCTACTGAGCATCACCTGAAAATAAAATAAATGAGGGGGTGAGTTTTCGCAAACTCAGTGTGTACAACCCTCGATGAAAAACAAGCATTCAAAGAGAAATCATCAAACATGCAATGCAATCCCATCCAAATTATCCATTCGCTACACACCAGCTCTGTCCCTCGTCACACCATGTGGGGATATAGATATCGACCCACCTAGCCCACACACCAATGGTAGCCCGGTTACGGAAGTACCTTCATTTACATATTAAGCTTTAAAAGCCGTCTGTGGATCCACGATTGTCAGGCAACCATGCGATCCTCATATACTTCCTCCGTTCCATAGTTCCCACCCTAAATGCAACCTAAGCAGAACATCATATGTATGCATGTCACATCCATAAAACTTACATTCAACACCTAGGGGTATTTTGGTCATTTTTTCCCTTGGGGGCATTTCTGTAATTTTATATTAATTATAGTTTTCACTTACCTTGACCCGTTAACAAGTCCCGCGAGCTAAGATGAATGAATACTATGCACCAGGTAGGATTCCAGAGAAGAGAAGGTGGGTCATTAAGACCGTTTAAGTACCAAGCTCTCCCTGGATCCAATTCTAGACATACATATACCCGTTGCCACACCTTAACCCTTTGACTTGTCCACGGTCGTAATATATTAATTAAGTCTTATGTAGTTATAATATACTAGGCCCAAAACCCCTTACAACACCTAAACAAATTCACATACCTGTATTTGGCCCATTAAGCCCAATCATATCCATAGGGCCCATTAGGCCCAAATCACCTGTATATGGCTTATTAGGCCCAAATCACCTGTATATGGCCCATTAGGCCCAAATCACATTTATATAGATCGTTAGGCCCAATCACATTCATATTCATTCTCACATACAAATTCCTATCACATAGCATCAATATTTAGTTTTTGCCTATTATGGGCCCAACAGCCCATTGGGCCCATTTAGCCCGTTCTGGCCCGTATGGCCAAATCACAACCCAAGTCCACGGAATCACCCATGGTTCTCAGGCAACCTATTGGTTTCCCCTTTACGAGTGTTTGCGCACTCGCAAGACTACCATAGCCAAACTTTTGGCTTTTCAACATTTCGACTTTTCAGCATTTCGGCATTTCGGCTTTTGCCAATTCATAGTGTGTGTGCAGTGTATGTACACACATGGTAAGCAAGCGTGCGACGATTCCTTTAGTTACCAACCTACAACGATATCACCCTTCCATTAATCATATGCTTAATCCATATTCTACCCAAAAACCGAAACCTCACCTTAACCTTACCTTGAACACCAATCCTTAATAGCTTTCCTTGATCACGTACTCCCTAGATCTGCATTAATCTTACTCATTAAAACCAGAATAATAAATGACTCGTATCCAACACAAGTCCCCTTACCTTAACTATGAACATTCGGCCACCTTAGCCAATGGGAGAGGATTACCACAACACCTAAGGAGCAATTCGACAATGAGCTAAGATCCGAGATCCGATACTAATTCCCTACCATAGTTGATTAGAAAGAGTGAGGGACAATATTCGATACTTAGCAAAGAAAACCAAATGAAAGAATAACACTTACACTAGATTTGGTCAGAGAGTATTCAGCTCTAGAGATTTGGATGGCAACAATTGCTTATTCGGCACCAAGGGAGAGAGGAAGAAGAATCGACTAAACCCAAAAGTGAAACAAAGAAATCGGCACAAGGAAAATAAAAAGGAGAATAAGGGTTTTTGACTTTTAGAGAAATCGACAGAAAAAAAGGAAGAAAACAAAAGGGTTTTCGGCTTTTAGGGAAGAGGGTTTCTGGCAACAATGTGAGAAAAAGATTTCGGCATTAGCCTCATACCCTTGCATTCGGTGCCTATTTATAACCTTATGGCCGAAATCCTCAAGCCCAAGTTCCCATTTCGGCTCCACTTGCTCATCACTTCTTATCTCCTTGTTTTTCTCCCTGATAACCCCTTGATCTTTTCCTCAGATTTCTCTCCTAAACACTTCCCTTGAAGTCCATTTCCATGCCACTTCCAACCTTCTAGAAGGCCAAAATTAAACTTCTAAAAACACTAAGTTAGGATTCAAACCTTAGACCTCATTGCTAGCTTTTAACGCCACCTCCCTACACTCTAAGTGGCGTCACTTAGCCACTCTTCCACAAGGCTTTTTGATTCTATTTTCCCCTATCTTTATTTAAGCCCAACTACTTGCCAACCCTGATTCTTTTAATAATTAAATTATAATCTCTTCTACCCCTTAATTCGAACTCAAACCTTGACCAAGACCTACCCTTGCGTAATTAACACTTAATCGGAATTGCTAAGTATAAAAAAAATAAAATTCAAGATTTCGGGACTTTTGGATTTCGGGATTTTGGGGCGTTACAACTCTACCCCCTAAAAAAAATTTTCGTCCTCGAAATTTTACCTGATTCAAACAGTTGAGGATATTGGTGTCGTGTCGCTTCCTCAGGTCCCTAAGTAGCTTCCTCAGCTTTGAGATTCTGCCAAAGCACTTTGACTAATGGAACGGACTTCCTTGTCAGCTCTTTGACATCTCGACCAATTATTTGTATGGGCTCTTCCTCGAAAGTTAGGTCTGGCCTAACGTCAATTTCTTCAACCGCCACGACATGTGAAGGATCCGAGCGATACCGCCTTAGCATGGAAACATGAAATACGTCGTGGATCTGGCTTAGTTGAGGAGGTAACTCTAGCTGGTAAGCGACTGGCCCAATCCGCCTTACAACTCGATATGGCCCAATGAACCTTGGGCTTAGCTTCCCCTTCCGTCCAAACCTTAATACCTTCTTCCAAGGAGAGACCTTAAGGATAACTGAGTCTCCCATTGTAAACTTTATCTCTCGACGCTTAAAGTCACCATACGACTTCTGCCTATCCGAGGCCTCCTTCAAACGATCCTGAATCAATTTTACCTTATCCTCAGTATTGGCTACTAACTTAGGCCCCAAAACTCTTCGTTCGCCCAACTCCGTCCAACATGTTGGAGTTCGACACCTTTGCCCATACAGTGCTTCGTATGGAGCCATCCCAATGCTTGTTTGGTAACTCTTATTGTACGCTAATTTGGCTAATGGTAAATAGTCCTCCCAGCTACCTCAGAACTCAATCACGCACCCCCTCAACATATCTTCCAATACTTGGATCACCCTTTACGACTGTCCATCAGTTTGAAGGTGGAAAGCCGTACTGAAGTTCAACCTAGTAGCCAATGCCTCATGCAGCTTCTTCCAAAATCACGAAGTGAAATGTGGGTCCCTATCAGATATTATGGATACCGACACTCCATGCAATCTTACAATCTCTGCCACATACAACCTAGCCAGCTTTTGCAACGAGTAGTCAGTGTGAACCGGTACAAAATGGGCAAACTTGGTTAACCGATCCACTATAACCCATATCGAATCTTTCTTAGTAGGCGTCAAGGGTAGCCCACTAAGAAAGTCCATACTGATCCTTTCCCACTTCTAGAGTGGAATCTTTACTGGCTGAAGCAATCCCAAAGGCAGCTGATGTTCCGCCTTCAGTTTTAACAGACCAAACACTTACTTACTAACTCCATAATCTCGCACTTAAGTCCAGGCCACCAGTAAAGCTCTCGCAAGTTCCGATACATCTTGTTTCTGCCAGGATACATAGCATAGAGGCTGCTATGTACTTCTCATAGAATAGACTGTCTTAGATCACTATCCTTAGGTATACACATTCTCCTACAGAAACACAACACTCCTTCACTATTTATCCTAAAGTTTGATGTCTTCCCATTCTCTACTTGTCTAAAACGAGCACCCAAGGTCTCATCCATCAACTGCTTACTCCTTATCTGCTCGACCCACATTGGCTTTACTTGAAGCTTAGCTAACAAGCTACCATCCTCTAACAAGCTTAATCGGGGGAGCATAGCCCTCAATTCTGACTTAGGCCTACAACTCAATGCGTCGGCTACCACATTTGCTTTTCCAGGGTGGTATTCAATCATACAATCATAATCCTTCAATAATTCCACCCACCTACGCTGCCTAAGGTTTAGCTCCTTTTGGGTAAGGAGGTACTTCAAACTCTTATGGTCCGAATAAATTATACATTTCTCCCCGTATAAGTAATGCCTCCATATCTTTAGTGCAAAAACCACCGCAGCTAGCTCTAAATCATTGGTTGGGTAGTTCACCTCGTGAGTCTTAAGTTGCTGTGACGCATACTCAACCACCTTTCCTTCTTGCATCAATATACATCCTAAGCTCACCTGCGACGCGTCACTATAAACCGTAAACTCCTTCCCAGGCACTGGCTGAATCAACACAATGGCCTCAGTTAAAACTTTCTTAAGTTTTCCAAAACTCTCTTGTTGCTTGTCCGTCCAAACAAATGGTACCCCTTTCCTCAACAACTTAGTTAAGGGTGCAACAATTACTGAAAAGCCCTCAACAAACTGCCTATAGTATCTTGCCAAGCCCAGAAAACTTTAAATTTCCGGTATCGACTTAGGTGTTTTCCAGTCTAACACCGCTTCAATTTTTTGAGGATCCACCTTAATTCCCTCGGCTGACACTACATGTCCTAGAAAAGTAACCTCCTTTAGCCAAAATACACACTTACTGAATTTGGCATACAGTTGCTTCTCCCTCAAAGTCTGCAACACAATTCTTAATTGTGCATCATGCTCCTTCTCATCTTTTGAGTACATCAGAATGTCATCTATAAAAACTACCACGAACCGATCTAAGTAGGGTTGGAAAACTCGATTCATGAGATGCATGAAAGTGGCAGATGCATTCGTCAGCCTGAATGGCATCACCAAGAACTCGTAGTGCCCATAGCGAGTTCTGAAAGTTGTCTTCTGAACATCCGCCTCCTTAACCCTTAATTGGTGATATCCTGAACGCAGATCAATCTTTGAGAAAACAGAAGCTCCCCTAAACTGATCAAAAAGATCATCGATTCTCGATAGAAGATACTTGTTTTTAACAGTTAACTTGTTTAACTGTCGATAATCGATGCACATTCGCAAGGTTCCATCCTTCTTCTTCACAAATAACATCGGTGCTCCCTATGGAGACACACTTGGTCGGATGAATCCTCGATCCAACAATTCCTGAATCTGTGCCTTAAGTTCTACCAACTCTTTTGGTGCCATCCGATAAGGACCGATAGACACCAGAGCCATCTCAGGTAACAACTCGATTCTAAATTCCACTTCTCTGCTGGGTGGCAACCCAGGCAACTCCTCGGGAAAAACATCCAGAAATTCCCTAACTGTTCTCAACTCCTTAACAGTAGGGCTCTTAACATCTATATCACTAATATAAGCCAAAAAGACTTCGCATCCCTTTCGTACTAATTTTTCAGCCTTCAATGCCGAAATCACATTCAACAGCCAAAAAGACTGAGCACCACCTTGTCCCACTATTGGCTCTCGACCTAGTGTTCGAGGGAAATCCTTGATCCTATACTCCATAGACCCACAAGCGAAAGAAGCTCCCATCCTCTTCCAACACTCGCCTCTGTGGCTTCTCCCACAGTCAGCACAAGGTGGCACCATTGGATTAGCAGCAGGGGGCCCTGCTCTAACTGGCCCATTAACTCTGGCCCCAGCCCTAGGCCTCTTTCCAACACCAGAAGTCTCAGCCTCTCTTTTATTCCTACCCCTTTCTTTTTCTTGATTTAAACGCTCAGTGCGCTTAACCTCCTCCTCTATCTTTGCCTTCTCCACCAACTCCGAGAAAACTCACTTTCTTTGTGGAGTTATCAGTACCCTGAGGCTATCTCTAAGTCAATCCTCAAACCTAACGCAACGCTCATAGTCCGTTACCACCATTACTCTTGCACATCTACTAAGGCGTAGAAACTCCGCTTCATACTTCGCCACCGATTTGTTTCCTTGGGTCAAGTTCAAGAACTCCTTCCTTCTAGCACCCACATAGCTTGCACCCACATACTTCCCTTGGAACGCAGCTTTGAAAAACTCTCAAGTGACCCGCTCCGGTTGGGTTCTGTCTTTTACTGTCAGTCACCACTGGTAGGCTTCTTCCCTAAGCAGTGACACTGCTCCTTTCAACTTTTGTTCAAGTGAGCAGTCCAGGTCCTCCATTATCCTTTCAGTGGCCTCTAACCAATATTCTGCCACATTAGGAGCCACGCCAGCCACGCCCTTAAAGATCTCAGCCCCGTTCGAATGAAGTCGCTCCTGAATGGACCCCCGATTTTCGCTGCCATTATTGGGCCCAACGACCCTTTCCAAAATTCTCATTATTGCCCGTGACAATGCATTTTTTCTCGTGGCCCGATCATACGGTCCATTCCCAGCCACAGATGAGGCCGGAGCCTATTTTACTCCAACATCGGGCATATGGCCCGATGCCGACGATTCAACCCTAACGCTTCCGCAGCCTCGGCCACGACCCCTTGCACCTCTTCTAGCACTCATCATCAATTCATGTATTATCTGGATTAAAATTTTATGAAATTTTGGTTAATTAAATAATTACACTGATATTTATGAAAATATTTAAAAAGAAAATCATTTTCGAAAATCCTCTACAGTTTCCAGATCCTACGGGCTTTAGTTCCATTCTAACAATCATCTAAAGTAGCCCTCTAACTATCTACTGTATAAAAATTTAAACAAACTTAAATAAAAGTACTTACTTGATTCGACGTCGGAGACTCAGTGTACCGCTCAGTAAGATTTCCCTTTTTCCATAACAGTGTGATCCAAAATATTTTTAAAACAGAAAAAGAAACTAAATAGTAATAAGGCCCACTTCACAGCCCGAGTTTTGTAACCTGGCTTTGATACCACTAAATGTAACACCCCAAACCCGGCCTGGACGTTATGGCGGAATTCGGCGTGTCATATTGAAGTGTTTTAGTGAAAATCGTGTTTTCATTGAAAATCCTTCTTAAAATAAAAGAAACCCTAATTAACTAAAAAAACCTTTTCAATTACGAAAGCCTTGTTTAAAACATTTGATTTTTTTAAAAAAAAAACTTAGTTGCGAAAACGTAGAAAACATAGTATAATTTAAGAAATCCTGAAAATAAAATAAAAGAAGGGGTGAGTTTTCGCAAACTCAGTGTGTACAACCCTTGATGAAAAACAAGCATTCAAAGAGAAATCATCAAACATGCAATGCAATCCCATCGAAATTATCCATCCGCTACACACCAGCTCCGTCCCCGGTCACACCATGTAGGGTTAAAGATATCGACCCACCCAGCCCATACATCAATGGTAGCCCGATTGCAGAACTACCTTCATTTACATATTGGGCTTTAAAAGCCGTCGGTGGATCCACAATTGTCAGGCAACCATGCGACCTCATATACTTCCTCCGTTCCATAGTTCCCACCCTATATGCAACCTAAGCAGAACATCATATGTATCTTGTCACATCCATAAAACTTATATTCAACACCTAGGGGTATTTTGGTTATTTTCGCCCTTAGGGGCATTTCGGTAATTTTCCCTTAATTATGGTTGTCACTTACCTTGACCTGTTAACATGTCCTGTGAGCTAAGATGAATGAATACTATGCACCAGGTAAGATTCCAGAGAAGAGGAGGTGGGTCATTAAGACTGCTTAAGTACCAAGCTCTCCCTAGATCCAATCCTAGACATGCATATACCCGTTGCAACACCTTAACCCTTTGACTTGTCCACAGTCTCAATATATTAATTAAGTCTTATGTAGTTATCATATACTAGGCCCCAAACCCTTTACAACGCCCAAACAAATTCACATACCTGTATTTGGCCCATTAAGCCCAATTATATTTATAGGGCCCATTAGGCCCAAATCACATTTATATGGTCGGTCAGGCCCAGTCATATTCATATTCATGCTCACATACAAATTCCTATCACATAGCATCAATATTTAGTTTTTGCCTATTATGGGGCCCAATAGCCCATCGGGCCCATTTAGCCCATTTTGGCCCGTATGGCCAAATCACTACCCAAGTCCACGGAATTGCCTGTGGGTCTCAGCAACCTATTGGTCTCCCGCTTACGAGTGTTTGCGCACTCGCAAGACTACCATAGCCAAACTTTTGGCTTTTCGGCATTTCGACATTTCGGCTTTTGCCTATTCATAGTGTGTGTGCAGTGTATGTACACACCTGGTAAGCAAGCATACCGCGATTCCCTTAGTCACCAACCTACAATGATATCACCCTTCCATTAATCATATGCTTAATCCATATTCTACCTAAAAATCGAAACCTCACCTTAACCTTTCCTTGAACACCAATACTTAATAGCTTTCCCTGATCACGTGCTCCCTAGATCTGCATTAATCTTACTCATTAAAATCAGAATAATAGATGACTCGTATCCAACACAAGTCCCCTTACCTTAACTATGAACATTCGGCCACCTTAGCGAATGAGAGAGGATTACTGCAACACCTAAGGAGCAATTCGGCAATGAGCTAAGATCCGAGATCTGATACTAATTCCCTACCAAAGTTGATTAAAAAAAGTGAGGGACAATATTCGATACTTAGGAAAGAAAACCAATTGGAAGAGTAACACTTACACTAGATTCGGTCAGAGAGTATTCAGCTCTAGAGATTTGAATGGCAACAATTACTTATTTGGCACGAAGGAAGAGAGGAAGAAGAATCGGCTAAACCCAAAACTTAAACAAAGAAATTGGCGCAAGGAAAATAAAAAAAGGAGAACAAGGGTTTTCTACTTTTAGATAAATCGGAAGAAAGAAAAGGAAGAAAACAAAAGGGTTTTCGGCTTTTAGGGAAGAGGGTTTCTGGCAACAAAGCGAGAAAAAAATTTTGGCATTACCCACATACCCTTGCATTTGACACCTATTGATAACCCTTATGGCCGAACTCCTCAAGCCCAAGTTCCCATTTTGGCTCCACTTGCTCCTCACTTCTTATCTCATCATTTTTCTCCCTGATAACCCTTTGATTTTACCTCAGATTTCTCTCCTGAATACTTCCCTTGGAGTCCATTTCCACGCCACTTCCAACCTTCTAGAAGGCCAAAATTAAACTTCTAAAAACACTAAGTTAGGATTCAAACCTTGGACCTCCTTGCTAGCTTTTAACACCACCTCCCTACACTCTAAGTGGTGTCAGTTAGCCACTCCTCCACAAGGCTTTTTGATGCTATTTTCCCCTATCATTATTTAAAAGCCCAACTACTTGCCAACCCTGATTCTTTTAATAATTAAATTATAATTTCTTCTACCCCTTAATTCAAAGTCAAACCTTGACCAAGACCTACCCTTGCATAATTAACACTTAACCGAAATTGCTAAGTACAAAAAAAAAATTCAAGATTTCAGGACTTTTGGATTTCAGGATTTTTGGGGCGTTACACCAACTATGGTCTTACACATTATGTCCTTTCATTTAAAATGTCATGGCCATTGAATTTTCCTTTTAGATATTCTTTTTTAAAGTCTCGATGGACCTTTTTAGATGACTTCGGAGACAAACATAAACTCACCATACATATACCCATCATACAATGACTTGCTCATGAGAGACATATTCATGCTTTTAGACTCATATACACACCCTAATCATTCCGATTCATGCCCTGTACTTAGACCATCAAATTTCATGTAATCTATACACAAAAGTCCATAATTTATACATTTCTCATCAATATCATCACATCATACTTTTCTAGCTTGAATCTTATTATAAGGCCTTAAAAATAGGTCTAGTAGTTTCAGGTAAGTTTATCGAGTTTCAAGTGAAAATTTTAGAGTTAATCGGGGTTATTAATAATTTTTCTCTTAGTTTAGTTAGCTTAATTTCATTTTAAAAAATAAAAAAAATAATATTTCGAAAAATAAAAATATTTTTAGAAAAATTAATTTTATATTTTTAAATAATTTTTGGGTAAAATAAATATTTTAGGTCAGATTAGAATTGAAAAATAAATTATAATGGGGGTTTAATTGAGAGAATTTAAAATATTAATTTCATAAGACCATTTTGCAAAGTGAGGGAAATGTTCGAGTGGTTTTTATGGAAAATTATCCATGTTCTCGAAATTTTGGAGGGAAAGGATTACTTTGTAAAACAAGGAAAATGTGGGAGTGGCCTAATGGCAATTTCCCCAATTTTTGAAAATCAGGTGGGAGTTCTTTAGCTAAAAAACACCTCAACCTCTTCACTTTACACACAATTTTCACCTGATTTCTAAGCGTTTTCTCTCATTTTTCTTTTTCATTTTCGAAGTCCACATTTCAAAGATTAGATCTCATCTTTTATTTTCTCCAAATTCTCTCAAAATTCTCCAAAAAAGATTTTCAAAGTTGGGAAAAAAACTCATTCGAGTTCTTTAAAGATCTTGATCCAATATTTAATATTGATGATTCCAGATCGATTGAAGGTAGTTTCTTAACTCTAAATCCATTTTAAAGTTATTTTTAATCATTATTTTTATTTAAATCGATTAAAATGGTTTTTCAAATCTTGATCTTTTCTCTCTTGAACATGAAATTCATCAATGGTGAATTCATGGTTTTAAGTTGGAATCCAAGTTTAAATGGACATCTAAGCTTAAATCATGTTTATTAAAAGGTTTTTTACTAGAAAAGAAAAGATTAAACTTGTTTCATTGATCAACTTTGACAAATCTATTCTTAACCAAGATCATTAGTTGATTTTCTGAAAAATTAAAAAAATGGTTTGATGAAATTGATTCTTAGGATTTGTGTTGATAGATTAGAAATGATGTTTAGAAATGACTTTTGGTGAAGAGAAGGTCATTTAGGGACAGAATTTTGTGTTTCAGCTATATCGTGAGTACATGATTTCTTTTTAGTTACTTGTTGTTAATGATATCTTTCTATTTAAGCTCCACAACGAGGAGAGGCTATTGTTTATTAGAATTGACATCTAAACACAACTACTTGATACACTTTGGCTTGAGAAATAAATTGTAAAGGTGAGTGGCTTTTAAAGGCAATTGGTAAACATGCCTATTTACTAAATTGGGGTTTTGAATTGTGTTTCTAATGATTCAATTGCATCTCAAATGTTTTAGATTATTAAAATTGATTTTAATTTTATATAAGCATATTTGTAAATGATTTATGGAGATCATGAACTGTGTGTTTGGTATGATTGATTTGGATTGTATTGAATAATAATTGGAGCATGGATTACTGTATATTAGAGCACTTGATGATGGTTTTATTACTGGTTTTAGATCCATGGACAATGACACTTATTGTGCTTATCTATGTTGGTACTAAAATTGCTAAGTGACTTGATTTAAATTGAATTTTTATATCATGAATTAAGTGTTTAAATATCAGTTTTTTATGCCCTGTATGATTGGTTATATTGACAATATTGCATGGTGGATCCATTGGATATAGATGGCATGCCATAGAATTAGTGAGTACTCACCACTATATGTGTTATTTGTGAGCATATAGCTCTAGGAGTATTGATTTTGTTAGAGTGGATAAGAGAGTGTTGAGCCTTTTTCTCCACTCAATTATTGGTAATTTCGAGGCGATATAAGGGAGTGTGTGGCTACGCCCCACTCAACCTAAGTATTGTATTCGATATTTAGGAGATCAGAGATTCGTTTATCCAATGCATGATCACATGTTTATATTTTTCCTTGGATGCCATTTGCCAATATAAATGTTTGTTTGTTAATTAAATTATGTTTCCATATGCCTTAATAAATGTAATTTTTACTCATGGAATAACATATGGAATTATGATATTATGATGTTGCATTGTTGCTAGAAATTTTAGTCAATTGAATGCTATAATTGAGCATGAAAATATAATTGAAACTATTATTCGTATACTCGAAATTTGATACACGATTTTCCTTGGTTTAAGTTGCTTTTTGGTGTGATTTACTTATTGAATTTATGGCCACTCATTGAGCTTTTTTAGCTCACACCCTCATAGCTTTGTGTAGAGTTTTTTTTTTCAAGTTTTGGGAAGTTGAGGAACAAGAGCAAGGCTAGTCCAGGTTTAAGGCTGTTTGGTGGTATAGATTAAGTACTCTTCTTTAGAAACATTAGAGGGCATTGTCGCACTCAATTGGGTTAATTTGATATACTTGTAATGGGCATTTGAGACTTTATTTGGATTCTAATGTTGAGATATTATACTTTTTTTTTAAAGATTGATTTTATGGTTAAATGTTGTGTGGATTATGGTATGTTGCTAAGTGATATCATGGTGATTGAAAACATGGTGATTCGAGCATGAATTTTTCACTGATACATTTTAATTGTAGCTTGTCAAAGAGTAGATAGCTTTGTGGCTAAGGTAAGTCCATTGTATGATTTAGTTGTTGTTTGTTAAGCATGATTTTGAATTTTTAAATTATGAATACATGTTTATTAGTTGTAATTAGATTAATTAAAATTGTATATATATGATTAAAGTAATAAAACTTAGCTAATATAGCCTTAATTAGTAAATAGATTAAGGAGAAATGGTTAATTAAAATGAATTTTAGGGGTTTTCCAAAATTGATTAAAAGGAATTTGGTAATCATTTAAAATTAAAATCGGGATCATTTATTTTTAAGTGGTAAAATGACTAAAATACCCTTAGAATTAAATCCGTAAAAATAGTTTTAAAATGCTTCACAAATTGCTTTTGCAATAAGATTAGGGAATTATTAGTTAGAATTGAGGTGTTATAAGGTTAGGGTGTGTTTTAGGGTGGTTTGTGCTAGAGAGTAACTTCAATGGCTAATGTGTCACTTTGGATTCAGGTCGGCCCGTTCCGGTCGTGTGACAGCCCTAAATTGACCCTAGTCGGAAAGCAATTTCGGGACCGCTAAACCGAATCACCGAAGTATTTGAATATGATATTTATTGTCTAAAATGTATGAATATAAATGTGTGAAAGTTTTAAGCTCCGATTTAGTCGATTGCATGTGAATTCAGCTAATAAGACTTATGTGTGACACTTTTAAAATGTGACAGGTTAATCTATAAGGATAAATTAATGCATGTTATAAGAATGATGGGTTTGCATGTCAAATTTCCAATTATAATGAGCAGTGGCCGACCATGGATGGGTCATTGATGTAATATGAATTTTCTATTAGCATTATTAGTTTAGAAAATAAAATAGTGAATTAAGAATGATAAAACATGAGGTGAGTGGGAGGAGAAACCAAAGTTGTCTCACCCTTACTCCCCCATTGCCGTGACTAGAGAAAGAGGAGGAAGAAAATTCTTTAGGGAAGAAATTCGGCTAAGGTGGATAGCAAGAGGAAGGTAAGTTCAATGCCATTCTTGAAAAAATAACTTATGCACCATTTGAATGATTAGTTAAATTCTACCTATTTTATGGTTTGAAGATAGGTTTTGTATGAGTTAAGTTTCGGCTAAGGTGGATTTGTGTTGATGTCATTAGCATGCTAAGTGTGAAGCTTTGTAATGATACATGTGATGGTGGATTGATGATTCTTGGATTTTCTTTTTAGCATTTTTGAGTTAGTCATTAAGTTCTTGGCTTAACCCATGGCAAAATTTGAAACGGTGTGGTAGCTAGAGCATTCGGCCATGGTAGAAAATGGAAGAGATATATGGTTGTTGTTTCATGTTAAATTTAGATGAACGATGGTAGATGAGTGTTTGAACTATACAAAAAATCATATGTGAGCATTGGGTGCTAAGGGTAAAGAATCGGCTACCTTATTATGTACCAAGACCGAATGTGAATTTGATTATGTTTGAGTAATTTATGTGCTTAAAATTGATGTAGTATAAATTATCATGTACTTGCCGAATATATATTTGATCAAAAAGGAGTTTGTTATTGAATATTGGTTCGGCTACTAAGCTAGGAAATAATTGTTGGAAACATGGTATCTAAGCACTTATGTAGATATATATATATATGGCACTTTAAGTAAAATTGTTCATTTGATAAAGTTGGCTAATAGTTCAAGTAAGGATTACTCTATTTGAGAATGTACATGAATTGAGGGTTGATGTTTAAGTGAGGTAAGTATAGGTATATTCGGCTTGTAGTTTTATAATTGTGATATGAGTGTTTTGTTTTGTAAATGAGTAGTATGTTAGGAATGGTTCTAAAATATATATGGATGCCATGTGATTGTGTTTGATTGGGAAGCAAATTGTTTGATTTAGCTCAAGAGCTTAGAGGATCAAAGTTGGATAAGGGAAAGGAAAAAGTGATCGAATAGCCGTTGAAATCGTTCGACAACATCCGAGGTAAGTTTTCAAGTAATGGAACTTAGATTATGATTCGATTAGATCATGTTATATAGCGAATCAAAACCATGCTCTTTGTATGTGGCTATTGAGCCGAAAATGGTAATGGTAGATAAGTGCCTTGTGTCTGAGTCCTAGTAATGAAAACGAAATAAAAATGTGTTATGATTTGTGGACATATGCGCAAGATTATTCGGATGATAACCGGACTAAGATCCGAAGGCATTCGTGCGAGTTGCTATATCCGGGCTATGTCCCGAAGGCATTTATGCTAGTGATTATATCCGGGCTAAGACCCGAAGGCATTTGTGCGAGTTGCTATATCCGGGCTAAGACCCGAAGGCATTTGTGCGAGTTGTTATATCCGGCTAAATCCCGAGGATACTTGGGTTTGGAAGTGAGCGATCTTGCTGTAATAATTTCAATTAATACGCTCATAAAATTCCAAACGATAAGGTATGTTTCGTATATGCATCAGAAAGTTCGATTCGTTTTAAATAGTATTCGTTCAATTGACTAACGAATTTTCGGCCTTTAGTTAGGTTTGATACCTTGTGTATGAATATATTGATTGAAGCATGAAGTAAGTATAATTATGAGAATGTGCATATATGAAGTTATTCATTTAGCCATATGAATGTTATACCTTAGCCGAAACTAATTTCATTATTCAAAACTTACTAAGCATTAAATGCTTATTCCGTTTCTTTGATTCTCTGTTCTATAGATTTTGGTTCGTCAGCTATCGGACTTGGGAGTGTCAAAGTCGAAGTCGCCCACACTATCAAAGCCCTTTTTGGTACTCTTTTAGTTGAACTCTGTTAATGGCATGTATAGGACTGCCCTTTGTTGTTAGACAAGTACCTTCGGTAATGTATATATTTGGATAGCCATGCGAAAATGGCTTATATATATTTTGAGCATAGCGTTATAATCATTTTGTATGCTGTTCATTGAGTGGTATGGAAATGTTGGTAACGATTAGCCATTGGAATGGTTAATCACGATCATTTTGGTGCTATGTATGACAAAATTCTAGTTGATCCATGGAAAACCATGAAATAGGTAAAGTTTACCTTAAAAATAGATGCTGACAGCAGCAGTGATGTGGATTTGAAAAATCACTAAAAATAGTAGGAATGGAATAATAGTGAACAAATTATGTAATCGAACCTTGATGAATCTATTTCCATATGAAAGTAACGAAACGATCATATGAGCCGTATTTTATGAGATGTATAAGTTTTCGTGAAACAGGGCCAGAGCGATTTCTGGATCCCCTGTTTCGACTTTGGAAATTCACTATAAATTAACCACAGACAATTAGAAGTCATGCCCTATATGTACAGATTCCTTTTCGAGTCTAGTTTCTTTAGAAACAAACGGTATAAGTATTGAAGCCCTATACAGGGAGATATCTAAGTCGCAATGCATGAAGGTCAGAGTAGTCGAACCCTGTAACAGGGGAGACTTTAACTAATAAACTGTACTAATTGGCCCGACCAAAAATTCTAGAAAAAATTTGTAGATGGATATATGAGTCTAGTTTTAGGGAAAATTTACGGAATCAGTTTTCAAGTTTTGGAACTCGAGATATGATTTTTAAAGTGACTGTGATGCAGTTAACCAGCTTGTCTGGAAATCTTAAAATGAACTGTGTTTTACAATGAAATAAGTCTGTTAACACCTCGTGTTCAACTCCGGAAACGGTCTCGGGCACGGGGCGTTACAATTTTATTGGTATCAGAGCTACGGTTTAGTCGATTCTAGGACTACCGTAATACGTTTGGGTCTAGCTATACATGCCATTTTGTGTTTATTTGATAGTGTGGTGATTTCTGACAGTTAAAAATGTGTTTACTTATAGAAATGGATCCCGATCCCAACCGAACGGTAGCTGATGATCTTAAGAGTGTAGCGCCTACTCCCGCACAAGGGACAACGCCGGCGGACTCTCAACCTATTGCTAGTAATCAGAATAATGAAGCTAGACAAGCTTTTTATAGCGTGATGAATGATTGGTTCAACCAATACATTCGAACTAATACGGCTGTTCCACAACCTCCATTCCCGACTAATACAACCCCCGCACCTACAATACCTCCGGTAACTGACCAAATAAGGTCAAATAAGCCCCCAGTTGACAGAATCCGAAAACGCGGGGCTACTGAATTTAAAGCTACGGACAGCGATGATGCCGAGCAAGCTGAATTTTGGTTGGACAACACTATTCGGGTACTAGATGAACTATCTTGCACACCCGATGAATGCCTAAAGTGTACTATCTCCTTGCTACGTGATTCTGCCTACTATTGGTGGAATACGTTGACTTCTGTTGTGCCCAGAGAGCAAGTAACTTGGGAGTTTTTCCAAACCGAGTTTCGAAAAAAGTATATCAGTCAGAGATTCATTGATCAAAATTGAAGGAATTTCTTGAACTTAAACAAGGTTCAATGTCGGTTACTGATTATGAACGAAAGTTTGTAAGGCTTAGCCGGTACGCTCGAGATGCATTTCTTCAGAAGCTGTGATGTGTAAACACTTCGAGGATGGACTGAACGATGATATAAAGCTGTATGTTGGCATTTTAGAAATCAGAGAATTTGTGGTACTTGTCGAGCGAGCTTGCAAAGCCGAAGAGCTCAGTATGGAGAAAAGAAAAGCTGATATGGGAGCAAAGGAGTTTCGTAAGAGATCTTCGGGAAAGCCCTTTCAACAGTCATCGAAGAAATTTAGAGATGATTTAGGCCGATCTAGGGACACTTCGGGCTTTTCTAGACGAGATCGTGATCGACCCCCTGTGAGTACACAAGTCACTTCGGTTGCCAGTGTTGAAAATGATCGTCGAGACAGAACAGAGTGCCAGTATTGTGGTAAATGGCATTCGGGAAGTTGTAGATTCCATGGCCGCTCCTGTTATAAGTGCGGATCAGCTGACCACTTTATCAAGGATTGCCCGAGACTGTCTGAACAAAATGTAAGTCAGAGTGGGAAACCGGGTGCTACTACTGCTCGAGGTAGACCATCTAGAAATACGGGACATCCTAGTGGTGGTCAGAGAGGATCTAGAGACGCTACAACCAGATCTGAGGCTCGTGCCCCTGCTAGAGCTTATGCCATACGTGCACGAGAGGATGCTTCCTCGACAGATTTTATTACCAGTACTTTCACTCTCTTTGATACTAATGTGATTGCATTGATTGACCCTGGTTCTACTCATTCTTATGTATGTGAGACTTTAGCATCCAGTAAGACTTTACCTGTTGAGTCTACTAAGTTCGTTATTAGAGTGTCGAATCCCTTGGGTCATTGTGTGCTTATTGATAAGGTGTGTAAGAAATGTCCCCTAGTAATTGGAGGTTCCTATTTTCCGGCAGACTTGATGCCTTTATCGTTTGATGAATTTGATGTTATTCTCGGTTTGGATTGGTTGACCGTGCATGATGCGGTGTGAATTGCAAAAGCAAGACTATTGATTTGAGGTGTGCAAATAATGAGATAATCCGAGTTGAGTCTACTGTCTTGAATGGATTGCCAACAATAATATCCTCGATGTTAGCTCAAAAATATGTGAGAAAGGGGTGTGAAGCGTATCTTGCATACGTACTTGATAATAAAGAGCCATAAAAGAAACTTGAATCGGTACCGGTGGTTTGTGAATATCCGGATGTTTTTCCCGAAGAATTACCGGGTTTACCACCTGTTCGGGAGGTAGAGTTTGGTATTGAGCTTGTACCTGGGACTACACCAATTTCGATAGATCCGTATCGTATGGCACCAACGGAATTGAAGGAATTGAAAGCTCAGTTGCAAGAGTTGATGGATAGAGGTTTCGCTCGACCAAGTTTCTCACCTTGGGGTGCACTAGTATTGTTTGTGAAAAAGAAGGACGGAACCATGAGGTTGTGCATCGACTATCGTCAGCTGAATAAGGTGACAATAAAGAATAAATATCCGATACCGCGTATTGATGATTTGTTTGATCAACTAAAGGGAGCCTCAGTGTTTTCAAAGATAGATTTGAGATCGGGTTATTATCAGTTGCAAATTCGAGATTCGAATATACCCAAAACTGCTTTCAGAACGAGATATGGTCACTACGAGTTCTTAGTGATGCCGTTTGGGCTCACTAATGCCCCTGCGGTATTTATGGATTTGATGAATCGGATCTTCAGACCGTATTTGGATCGGTTTGTAGTTGTGTTTATCGATGATATTTTGGTCTACTCGAGAAATGAAACCGATCATGCTGAACACCTGGGATTAGTGTTACAAATTTTACGGGATAAGCAGTTATATGCTAAGTTCAGTAAGTGCGAGTTCTGGTTAAGAGAGGTTAGCTTCTTAGGTCATATGGTATCTGCATCGGGTATTCGAGTTGATCCGAGCAAAATTTCAGCCATACTTAACTGGAACCCTCCGAGAAATATTACTGAGGTTCGAACTTTTTGGGACTAGCCGGTTACTACAGACGGTTTGTAAAGGGTTTCTCGATGATAGCCACACCAATGACGAAGCTACTTCAGAAAGATGTTAAGTTCGAATGGTCAGAAAAATGTCAGAAAAGTTTCGATCAACTAAAAACTTACTTGACTGAAGCTCCAGTGCTAGTGCAGCCCGAATCAGGCAAGGAGTTTGTCATTTACAGTGATGCATCCTTACTTGGGTTGGGTTGTGTATTGATGCAAGAAGGTCGAGTTGTGGCCTATGCGTCGAGGCAATTGAAGCCACATGAAAAAATTATCCAACCCATGATCTCGAATTAGCTGCCATCGTATTCTCTTTGAAAATATGGCGACATTACCTATTTGGCGAGAAGTGCCATGTATTTTCGAATCACAAAAGTCTCAAATATTTGATGACTCAAAGAGACTTGAATCTGCGACAAAGACGTTGGCTTGAGTTGTTAAAAGATTATGAGCTTGTCATTGACTATCACCCGGGAAAGGCTAATGTGGTTGCGGATGCTTTAAGTCGTAAATCACTGTTTGCTTTACGAGCGATGAATGTACACTTGTCTATTCTATCCGACAATGTGTTAGTAGCTGAATTAAAGGCCAAACCATTGTTGATTCATCAAATTCGTGAAGCTCAGAAAGTCGATGATGAATTGGTTACAAAACGGGCTGAATGTGTTTCGAATATGGAATCAGAGTTTCAAATTGATGATGACGATTGTTTGAGGTTCAGAAGTCATTTGTGTGTTCCAAGAAATTCATAACTTATTTCGATGATTCTGAACGAAGCTCATTGTAGCCGAATGTCAATTCACCCGGGGAGTACGAAAATGTACAACGATCTGAGACGTCAGTTTTGGTGGCATGGTATGAAACGAGACATTTCCAAATTTGTTTCGAAGTGTTTAATATGTCAACAAGTGAAAGCGGAACATCAAGTGCCTACAGGTTTACTTCAGCCGATCATGATACCTGAATGGAAATGGGATCGAGTCACGATGGATTTTGTATCTAGGTTGCCAGTGTCGGCAAGTAAGAAAGATGCGATTTGGGTTGTTGCTGATAGACTGACTAAGTCGGCTCACTTTATCCCCGTACGTACGGATTTTTAATTGGATAAACTAGCTGAATTGTATGTTTCTCAGATTGTGAGATTACACGGGGTACCTATTTCTATTGTGTCGGATAGAGATCTGAGGTTCACCTCGCGATTTTGGAAGAAATTGCAAGAAGCCTTGGGTACCAAGTTGGATTTTAGCACTGCTTTTCATCCCCAAACCGATGGTCAATCCGAGCGGATAATTTAGATACTCGAGGATATGTTGAGATGTTGTATCCTTGAGTTTAGTGGTTCATGGGAACGATATTTACCTTTGATTGAATTCGCTTACAACAATAGTTTTCAATCAAGTATTAAGATGGCACCTTACGAGGCTTTGTACGGTCGTAAATGCCGTACACCATTGTTTTGGACCGAGCTCTGTGAAAGTAAAATTTTCGGAGTTGATTTGATTAAAGATGCTGAGCAGAAAGTAAAAATAATTCGTGAAAGTCTGAAGGCAGCATCCGATCGTCAGAAGTCGTACGCGGATTTAAAACGAAGAGATATTGAGTATCAGGTGGGAGACAAAGTGTTTCTTAAGGTTTCACCTTGGAAAAAGATACTCAGATTTGGCCGTAAGGGCAAACTAAGTCCGAGATTCATTGGGCCGTATGAAATCTCCGAACGAGTTGGTCCAGTTGCATATAGGTTGCTTTTACCCCCTGAACTTGAAAGGATTCATAACGTTTTTCATGTTTCGATGCTTCGACGTTACAGATCTGATCCTTCGCACATAATTAGTCCATCAGAGGTTGAAATTCAATCTGACTTGAGTTATGAAGAAGAACCGATTCGTATCCTAGCTCGTGAAGTGAAAGAGTTGCGAAACAAAAGGGTTCCGTTAGTAAAGGTGTTATGGCTCAAACACGAAATCGAAGAAGCTACTTGGGAAACCGAGAACTCTATGAAAGAACGATACCCAAACCTATTTACCGGTAAGATTTTCGGGGACGAAAATTTCTTAAGTGGGGGAGAGTTGTGACAGCCCTAAATTGACCCTAGTTGGAAAGCAGTTCTGGGACCGCTAAACCGAATCACCGAAGTATTTGAATATGATATTTATTGTCTAAAATGTGTGAATATGAATGTGTGAAAGTTTTAAGCTCCGATTTAGTCGATTGCATGTGAATTCAGCTAATAGGACTTATGTGTGACACTTTTAAAATGTGATAGGTTAATCTATAAGGATAAATTAATGCATGTTATAAGAATGATTGGTTTGCATGTCAAATTTCCAATTATAATGAGTAGTGGCCGGCCATGGATGGGTCATTGATGATAATATGAATTTTCTATTAGCATTATTAGTTTAGAAAATAAAATAGTGAATTAAGAATGATAAAACATGAGGTGACTGGGAGGAGAAACCAAAGTTGTCTCACCCTTACTCCCCCATTGCCGTGACTAGAGAAAGAGAAGGAAGAAAAATCTTTAGGGAAGAAATTCGGCCAAGGTGGATAGCAAGAGGAAGGTAAGTTCAATGCCATTCTTGAAAAAATAACTTATGCACCATTTGAATGATTAGTTAAATTCTACCTATTTTATGGTTTGAAGATAGGTTTTGTATGAGTTAAGTTTCGGCTAAGGTGGATTTGTGTTGATGTCATTAGCATGCTAAGTGTGAAGCTTTGTAATGATACATGTGATGGTGGATTGATGATTCTTGGATTTTCTTTTTAGCATTTTTGAGTTAGTCATTAAGTTCTTTGCTTAACCCATGGCAAAATTTGAAACGGTGTGGTAGCTAGAGCATTCGGCCATGGTAGAAAATGGAAGAGATATATGGTTGTTGTTTCATGTTAAATTTAGATGAACGATGGTAGATGAGTGTTTGAACTATACAAAAAATCATATGTGAGCATTGGGTGCTAAGGGTAAAGAATTGGCTACCTTATTATGTACCAAGACCGAATGTGAATTTGATTATGTTTGAGTAATTTATGTGCTTAAAATTGATGTAGTATAAATTATCATGTACTTGCCAAATATATATTTGATCAAAGAGGAGTTTGTTATTGAATATTGGTTCGGCTACTAAGCTAGGAAATAATTTTTGGAAACATGGTATCTAAGCACTTATGTAGATATATATATGGCACTTTAAGTAAAATTGTTCATTTGATAAAGTTGGCTAATAGTTCAAGTAAGGATTACTCTATTTGAGAATGTACATGAATTGAGGTTTGATGTTTAAGTGAGGTAAGTATAGGTATATTCGGCTTGTAGTTTTATAATTGTGATATGAGTGTTTTGTTTTGTAAATGAGTAGTATGTTAATAATGGTTCTAAAATATATATGGATGCCATGTGATTGTGTTTGATTGGGAAGCAAATTGTTTGATTTAGCTCAAGAGCTTAGAGGATCAAAGTTGGATAAGGGAAAGGAAAAAGTGATCGAATAGCCGTTGAAATCGCTCGACAACATCCGAGGTAAGTTTCGAGTAATGGAACTTAGATTATGATTCGATTAGATCATGTTATATAGCGAATCAAAACCATGCTCTTTGTATGTGGCTATTGAGCTGAAAATGGTAATGGTAGATAAGTGCCTTGTGTCTGAGTCCTAGTAATGAAAACGAAATAAAAATGTGTTATGATTTGTGGACATATGCGCATGATTATTCGGATGATAACCGGACTAAGATCCGAAGGCATTCGTGCGAGTTGCTATATCCGGGCTATGTCCCGAAGGCATTTATGCTAGTGATTATATCCGGGCTAAGACCCGAAGGCATTTGTGCGAGTTGTTATATCCGGCTAAATCCCGAGGATACTTGGGTTTGGAAGTGAGCGATCTTGCTGTAATAATTTCAATTAATACGCTCATAAAATTCCAAACGATAAGGTATGTTTCGTATATGCATCGGAAAGTTCGATTCGTTTTAAATAGTATTCGTTCAATTGACTAACGAATTTTCGGCCTTTAGTTAGGTTTGATACCTTGTGTATGAATATATTGATTGAAGCGTGAAGTAAGTATAATTATGAGAATGTGCATATATGAAGTTATTCATTTAGCCATATGAATGTTATACCTTAGCCGAAACTAATTTCATTATTCAAAACTTACTAAGCATTAAATGCTTATTCCGTTTCTTTGATTCTATGTTCTATAGATTTTGGTTCGTCAGCTATCGGACTCGAGAGTGTCAAAGTCAAAGTCGCCCACACTATCAAAGCCCTTTATGGTACTCTTTTAGTTGAACTCTGTTAATGGCATGTATAGGACTGCCCTTTGTTGTTAGACAAGTACCTTCGGTAATGTATATATTTGGATAGCCATGCGAAAATGGCTTATATATATTTTGAGCATAGCGTTATAATCATTTTGTATGCTGTTCATTGAGTGGTATGGAAATGTTGGTAACGATTAGCCATTGGAATGGTTAATCACGATCATTTTGGTGCTATGTATGACAAAATTCTAGTTGATCCATGGAAAACCATGAAATAGGTAAAGTTTACCTTAAAAATAGATGCTGACAGCAGCAGTGATGTGGATTTGAAAAATCACTAAAAATAGTAGGAATGGAATAATAGTGAACAAATTATGTAATCGAACCTTGATGAATTATTTCCATATGAAAGTAACGAAACGATCATATGAGCCGTATTTTATGAGATGTATAAGTTTTCGTGAAACAGGGCCAGAGCGATTTCTGGATCCCCTGTTCCGACTTTGGAAATTCACTATAAATTAACCACAGACAATTAGAAGTCATGCCCTATATGTACAGATTCCTTTTCGAGTCTAGTTTCTTTAGAAACAAACGGTATAAGTATTGAAGCCCTGTACAGGGAGATATCTAAGTCGCAATGCATGAAGGTCAGAGTAGTCGAACCCTGTAACAGGGGAGACTTTAACTAATAAACTGTACTAATTGGCCCGACCAAAAATTCTAGAAAAAATTTGTAGATGGATATATGAGTCTAGTTTTAGGGAAAATTTACGGAATCAGTTTTCAAGTTTTGGAACTCGAGATATGATTTTTAAAGTGACTGTGATGCAGTTAACCAGCTTGTCTGGAAATTTTAAAATGAACTGTGTTTTACAATGAAATAAGTCTGTTAACACCTCGTGTTCAACTCCGGCAACGGTCTCGGGCACGGGGCGTTACAGGTCGAGTTTTAAGTGTCACAGTTGGTGGTATCAAAGCCAGGTTTGTTAAACATTAAAGGTCACGGCTTTTGTAACCCGAAGCCTAGCCTACCTGATAATATTGCTTGAAATTGTTTGTTTTACCCCTGCATGTCCATTGTTTAATAAACTATCTTTTGGGGTAGGAGTCGAGAAACAATGCCTTATAGGAAATTATATTTAGTTATGCCTTGGATCACTTACTACTACTCACTCATGGTTTGTTTTCCCTACTTTTTTCTATAGTATTCGATCTATGTTATGCCTCTGTGACTAGGACTAGGTAGTCACGGTTCATTGTCGGCACCACTGTAGCCACATGAAGATGTACCACTGTTGCCGTATGGAGATGCACCACCGCGACTATGTTAGGATGCTCATCTATATTGAGTCGGGCATTTGATGTTTGAGATGATCGAGGCGCTACAGCGTATCGCTAGTGCCAATACTACTCCTGTTCGCCAAAGATTACCACTAGAGCATCTGCGACTCTAAGTGGTAAGGAGTTTCGAGGAGTTACGGGAGGAGACACTAGTTGTGCTAAGTACTGGTTGGAGGGTGTTACCCGTATCCTTGGTCGGATAGGCTGTTTTAACAAGGATAAGCTTGGGTGCACTGTGTTGTTGCTAGATGGTGAGGCTCATCACTGGTGGGTGACAATCGAGCATGGTACTGCACCCAAGAGAGTGGATTGGGACTTTTTCATAAAGTATTTCCAAATAAAGTTCATGCAATAGCAATATCTGGAGGTAAGACGCGAGTTCATGGATTTGGTCCACGATACTCTGTCTGTGGACGAGTATAAGGCAGAGTTCGTGCGTCTGAGCTAGTATGCGTTTGAGTTGGTGGCTCAATAGGCTAGCCGTTGTAAGAGGTTCAGGTTTGGACTAAACTGAGATATTAAGTTATATTTAGTAGCATAGTCTATTGAGGTATTTGACGAGATGGTTGAGAAGGTCCGACCTTTAGGGGAGACTTTGGGTGAGGAGCCCAAAGCTGTTACTGCTAGGACCATTAATAGGTCATCTGAATCTGCTAGTGGATCTAGCCAGAAGGCCAAGAGAGGTCATTTTGGGAGGTCAAGATGATGTCTTGCTATAGGCCAGGGTCTGTTTAGACAGACCGCAAGAGCTATGATTAACACAGGTGATCAGGGAAGTGTTATGATGCCGTTGTGCGAGCATTGCAACTGTAGGCATCCTGGTGAGTGTTAGAGGGTGACTGGTGCTTGTATTTCTTGTGGATCAATGGAGCACTGTATTAGAGATTGCCTTAAGGGGGTAGTTATGGCTAGAGACCAGCCTACTGCTACTACACCTGCTCCGGCTTGAGGGAGAGGTAGTGACAAAGGTGATAGTGGTAGCGGGTTTGGGCAGAGAGGAGCTGCTCGAGTTGAGACTGGAGGTCCAACTAAAGCATATGTAGTTAGAAAGCCCCAGACTAGAGAGGCCATAAACGTCATCGTAGTTGCATTCACACTACAGTCTTTTTCTCTTCTAGCTTTAGTAGATTCTAGTGCTATGAGATCATTTATTCTGAGAGATGTAGCTAGAGAGTTGGGGATTTTTGTAGAGACATCTAGGTTGGGTGTTACTGTGAGGAGTCCGCTAGGTGATAGTGTAATAGTTAATCAGGTTTATTGACATTGTCCCCTAATGGTTCAAGGACAAGCGTTTCCTGTAGATCTTTTGGAGTTGCCATTCTAGGGATTTGATGTTATCCTTAGGATGGATTGGTTGACCGAGCATCGAGTGAAGGTCGACTGTGAGGCAAAGTTGGTGACTCTATGTTGTGCTGATGGCTCTGAGATTGTTGTTGTTAAAGAAAGGTATGAGTTGCTCTCCAATGTGTTTTTTGTGCTCAGGGCCACGAAGCTAGTCCGAAAAGGTTGCGAAGCTTATCTAGCCTATGTCTTGAATGTTCATAATAGGGACTTAAGGTTGGATAAGATTCATGCAGTCTATGATTTCTCGGATGTTTTTCTTAAGGAGTTGTCTGGTATTCCACCAAATAGAGAAGTTGAGTTTGGTATTGAGCTCTATCCTGGTATGGCTCCAATGCCAATTGCGCCTTACCATATGGCACCTAAGGAGTTGAAGCTTCAATTGCAGGAGTTGTTGGATCGGGGTTTCATTCAATCGAGTATGTCATTATGGGAAATGTCAGTTCTATTTGTGAAGAAGAAGGATGAGACTTTGAGGTTGTGCATTGAGTATCACCAGCTGAATAAGTTGACCATCAAGAATAAGTACCCACTTCTGAGGATTAATGATTTGTTTGACCAGTTTCGGGGAGCTTTGGAAACACAAAAATATAGACTTTTTCATGCCTTTTTTAACTCAATTTCATGCAGTTTCAAAGTAATTCTTGTCAAAAAAATATAATATAATTATAGAATAATTAAATTGTACTTAAATTATTAACATATTGAATTTTGATTAATTTTATAATAAATTTTCATAAATTTTGATTTATTTTTGACAGATTTGCATAAAGGGTAAAAATTGGCCCGGCAAACACTGCTAGAAGCTCAAAATCGTGAAGCAATTTCTGAAGCGTTGAGGCGAATTAATTTTTTTTGTAACACCCCTAACCCGTCTCTATCGTAAGATAAAGGTTGCGGAGCATTACCGTACAATTAGAAACATTTAAACATCATAACATTCAATGATTTAAATATATTATAAACCATTCATTATCATACATTTTGTCCCTAAATCGTGCCTTTAAGGCCCAGAAATAGCTTACAAGCAATTCAAGACTAATTTGAAACAATTTGGAAAGTTTAGGAAAAAGTTCCAAAAATTGGAAATAGGGGTCACACGGTCGTGTGACATAGCCCAGGTAGTGTAACTTTCGAACAAGGGACACATGGCCGTACCCTAGCCCGTGTCTTCACTCGTGTAACTCACTGAGTAGGGTCACACTGTTGTGTCACACGCCCGTGTGCCAGGCCGTGTAACTCACTAACTTGAACCCTAAGAAATCCTCATATGACACACGACCGTGTAGCCAAACCGTGTGCCTTACACGGCTGTGTTATTAACCCAAAATTTACCTAAAACCAAACCATTTCAAAAACCATTTCATGTGTAACTTCTCAAACCACTTAAGCACACATTCTAGGGGTTCAAACACCATTCAAACTTGTATAAACATACCATTTCAAGCATCTTAAATCACCTAACCAATATGCCATTCAAAGGCACCATAATTTGCATCCAAACGTCCCTTACTTAAACATATCCATATGCTACAAATCATGCATACAAACCTAGTCCATATAGGAACTAAAACATAGCACATATAACCATTTTCAAACCATTCAAAACATACCATAAGACCCTTATTTACAAGCCTTAACAAGTGACCAAAAAATGACTACCTTCGATAAACACTTAAGTGCACCAACCAAAATATAATCTTCAAAACATAAACATATCAAAGCACCAATACACAACATCCTATACATGCCATTATAAACCTTGGTCAAAATACTCAAAAACTATCGAATAAACTTCGGGATACTATCATAGATCTCTGAAAAATTTCTGAACCGATTGAGCTTCCGATAATCTATAAAACAAAGGAAAGAAACTACGTAAGCAACGAGTGCTTAGCAAGCTCATATAAACCTTAAACATAACTTCCCATTTCTATAGTACAATTCATAGAATAAGTATAAACCAAAACCAATGCCATAAGCTTAATATGAGCCTATAAAACATCATCAAAACTCACAAATTAGTATACTTGTTCATATATATATGAAATCAATTGTAAGATATATGGTCTACCATGTATAAACATAACATTTTACATCATCAATGTTACCATAATGCCATGTTTCATTGCATTTGCATACTTACCATTTCCTTTTCCTTTTCTTACCTGTTGAACTATTTAGAATTTCATCGGATACTCGGGAAAGCTCACACGAAGTATGCCTTTACATGGAACTATAACATTTCCTTTACATCAATACTCACACGAGCTGTGAAATGGGCCTGCTCACATGAGCTATGGGTCAAAACGTAAGCTACACGATGCTGCTCACACGAGCTATGGAGAATCCGTAACAAATGCAGGACCTCATCCATCGATAGGACATTCAAGACCAGAAACCAAAACATGACATCCCTAATGACATATCATTTGTATCCTAAGAATTCCTAAGGTTCAACCGGGACTTAATATCTGTCAATTCATCATAGCATTGATGCGTTTATATATATAAGTTCATTTATATCAAATCAACATAATGAACATTCAATTTAACTAGCATGAAAGCGATTACAGATCATACAAACTTATCTCGATAACTAGGACATAGAAGTAGGATCGAGTTAATTCGAAGCTTTAGCTTTTCCTCGATCTAGATCCAAATGTGGTTTATCTTTGTCTAAATAGATAATTTCAGCCAATTAAGTACTTCTAGAATTCAATTTACTCCATGTTTCATATTTATACAAAATTACCAATTTGCCCCTAATATTTTAACTTTTTCATGATTTAGTCCCTAAGCTCATAATTAGAAATTTAACCATTTTAATCCTCTACATAGGCTAACTAAATTTCTTAAGGACTCATATCAACCCACTATAACCATTATTTCATAAATTTAACATGAAATTTTACTATTATTACAAATAAATCCTTAAATGCAATTTCATCAAAAATCACTTAACAAAACATATTTATTTTTCAACAAAGAATAATATCCCTGAATCGAGCCTAGTAGTTTTAGATATATTTTTTGGGTTCCAAGCATGAATTTAGGAATTTATGGGGTTAATAGTAATTTTTTAAATTTAATTTAGGAGGTCAATTTCATCTAAAATCGATTAAACAATAATCCAAAAAAATAAAATAAAAATTGGAAAATTAATTTTAAAGTAATTAAATATTTATTAGTGAAAATAATTAATTTGGGTTGAAAAATAATTTTAAAATAAATTTTATTGGGGTTAATTTGAGTTAAAATTAAATATTTATTAAATTGGATTTAATTATAAAATAAAAGAAATTTTGGAGTATTTATTTGGAAAATAAACCTTTAAATTCAGAACTTTGGAGGGAAATGATTAATTTGTAAAGTAAGAGAAATGTGGGAGTGGCCATTGGGCAAATTTCCCAATTTTTAAATTTTTCGTAGGTTGTTTCAGTTTTAAACACAATGCATCTAGCCTACTTTTCACACCATTTACATCATATTAGAGAGCTATAAAATTCATTTTATTTGCATGGTTCTAAAGATCTATCATTAGAGAATAGATTCAACAAATTTACTTCTCAAAATACTCTCTCTTTTCACTTAAAATTATTCACAAAAATAGCCAAAAATATTATGAAATTTCTCAAGATTCTTGAATCAAGATTTTCAATCAAAGGTAATTATTATTTCCAAACTAATTTTTATGATGATTAGAAGCATATTTACATGATTTTTTTTATCAATGTCATCTACTTCAAAAGTTTAAGGTGCTTTAATGGTGGATCTTGAATTTTGAGAGAAAATCCACAAATCAGTGGATGTTCCAACTCAAAATGGATCTATTAGAAGGTTTTTGGTCTTATTTATCAAGATTAAACATGTTTTGTAAGGTAATTTAAAGAAATTCAAATTTCATCATCTTCATGAATTGATTTTCTGGATTTTTATAAAATTGATTTAAATGTGAAATTGATGCTTATTATATGTTTATTTGGTCTAGTATTGATGTTTGGAAGTGATTAGGAGGGCTGGAGTGATCAATTTTGTAAGGAATCAAGTTTTCTACTTGATGATACAAATCCGGTAAGGTAACTTTAAGTGAGAATTTCGTGTAGCCTATTTGGTGAAAATTTGTGCATATTATATCTTTTGAAAGGTGGTAATATCTATTTTATCTCTATTGAAGCTCCAAATCTTGAAGAGGATTGAGCTAATCGAAATTGAAGCTTGGATTTGCTTGGTTGATCACTTGGTTGTGGTGGTTGTGGTTGAGTTAGTTGTGTGGTGAATGTTATCAAAAGGCGGTTTGGTAAATTGACCCTCACTTATGCTTAATTGGATGATTAATTACTGATTGAAAATATTTAATTGAGTTTTGGTTGGTTAATTTTGCAATATTATTATATATGTTTAAGTGTTGGTAAGTAAGCATCTAGTGATTTTATGTGCTTGATTTGATTGATTATAATGGTGAAGTAAGCAAACATCTTGGAGTCTTTGGTTCATGATATGTTGATATTTCAATTGATAAATGAAAATTGATAATAGGTAATTGGTATGCTAGATTTAATTTGATGTTAAAATGGCTATTTTACATGATTCACATATGCATTTTGGCATTTTAAATTGAGCAAATTATTGACTGATATTATGTTATGATTGATTGGTTATATTGGCATTATAGCATGGTGGATCCATTGGATATATAACACAGTGTGTGAGGCATGATGTTTACACTAACCATTGTTTAAATGAAGCTTCCATGGAGTGGTTTACTAGCGACTAAGGTATGCCACTTGTTTGAATTAACCTGTGGGTGATATGCATGAAATTGAATGTTTAATTCTATTTAATTAAGGCTTAATTGGTGTTAATAAATTCAATTGAAGGTGTATAAATATGTATGATATTTAATTGTTGCTAAATCGGGTTTAATTGGCCATTAAAATACTCAAAATCGGGTTTGAAATCGAATTTTTTGCACAAAAAAATTGCAGTGGACTGTTGGGGGTTTGAATTCTGGTCTTTTTAAATTGGTTCTCTAGCCCATTTAAATTACAAATTAGTCCTGTCACTTGATAAGTCTAATTAAAGCCTTAGATGATAAGGAAAGTTGATAAAATTTTAGGATTAGACTTGTAATTGATAAAATTTGTTAGAAAAACACTCATTAATATTCGAGTATAGTACTGATAGTTTGAAATTGTTACAATTTACTCCTTAATAATAAAACTTGAATTCGACATAGAAAATAAACTCGGATTAAGCTGAAATTTTTAGGGCTTACATAAATTGACTAACAGAGGGTTGGTAAATGTATAGATCTTAATTCGGGTTAGTTTAACCATAGGTGATAAAATGACAAAAATGCCTTTAGGTTCAATTACTTATAAAAAGTTTAAAATTGGTTCAAAAATTGCTTTTGCATTAATAAATAACTAATAAATGGATAAGATTGAGGTGTTATAAGTTCAGGGTGTGTCTTGAGAGATCGTTAGCAGGATAGTCACTTAAATAACTAATGTAACACTTCGAATTTAGGCCGGTCTGTCTCGATCGGGTTTGGGGTGTCACAAAGATTCATAATTCATCAACTAACATCAAAACCTAACCAAAAACATTCATGGAAAGTCTCTCAACCTTTAGTAGTTTTGCAAATTAACCCCAGGCTAGCTAGATTAAGTTAAAACAGACTCAAAAACATAAAAATCATTAAAAACGGGGTTGAAATCACATACCGTGCAAGCAACAAGCTTAACTAAATGCTCCAAGCCTTCTTTAATGGTGTTTTAGGTTAGAAAAGATACAAATGAGAAAGATGATAGTTTGTCATCTTTTAATTTTTTAACATTCTCATTTAATTATCAAATTAATTAATTAACCTTTAAAAACTGTCAAAATTTCATTAAAACCTATCATGCATATCCACTAACACATTAAATGGTTTATTTACCATTCAAGTCCTTTAGTTTAAGATTCCATAGTCATTGGAACCTTTTAACTAATAGAACTCATATTTTACACTTTTTACGATTTAGTCCCTTTTACCTAATTAACCATTTAAACATCAAAATTTCTTAACAAAATTTTAATACGACCTTAATATAATTTTGTGAATATTAAAATAATAATAAAATAATAATTTACTAGTCAGAATTGTGGTCCTGAAACTGTTGTTTCTGACTCCTTTGAAAATGGGCTATTATAACCTTCACCCCTAAAAGAATTTTCATCCTTGAAAATCTTACTAGAAAATAGGTTCAGGATTGCACTTTCATATCTTCTTCCGGTTCCCAGCTAGCTTCTTCGATTCTGTGACGTTTCCAGAGAACTTTAACTAAAGCTATACTTTTATTTCTCAACTCTTTAACTTCCCGAACTAAAATTCTGATCAGTTTTTCATTGTACAATATATCTAGCTTTGTACGGTGCCATTTTAATGCTCACCTGATAACTGTTATTGTATGCAAATTCAACCAATGGAAGAAATTTCTCCTAGTTACCTTCGAACTCTAAAACACAACATCGGAGCATATCCTCGAGAACCTAAATTACTCGCTTAGACTGACCATCAGTCTATGGATGAAACATTGTACTATAATGCAGTCAAGTACCAAAATCTTTGTGTAATTTTATCCAGATTGAGAAGTAAACCATGGATCTCTATCAGAGATAATGGATACTGGTACACTGTGCAATCTAACAATCTTAGAAACGTACAATTCTGCCAATTTCTCAAGTGAATAATCCGTACGCATTGGGATGAAATGTGCGAATTTTGTTAAACGATCCACCACAACCTATAAAATATCTTTCTTTCTTAAAGATAGAGGCAATCTCGATACAAAGTTTATTGTAGCACGATCCCATTTCCACTTTAGAATCATTACAGGTTGTAATAAACCAGAATGCACACGATGCTCCGCTTTAACTTGCTGACAAATCAAACATTTTGATATGAACACTGAAATCTCTCGTTTCATACCTAGCGACCAGTACATCTGTTTCAAATCACCATACATTTTATTACTACCAGTTTGTATCGATAAGCTGCTACTGTGAACTTCTTGAAAAATCTTCTGAATGACATCGAAATTTCTCGAACACAAATTCTATTTCTGAAGTACAAACTGCTATCTCGTAACACCCATTGCCCGTATTCAACACCGAAATAGGGTTACAGAGCCTTACTGGACTTATAACGCAAATATCATATGTTTTACATATATTTTCCAATTTCAAACAATCATCACTCAACATTATTCGCATTGTCCCTAATATAAGCCTACGGGGCTCAAAACATGCATTCGGAGTGGTTTGGGACTAAACCAATAACTCAGGAAACTTTCAGAAAATTTAGAAATTTTTTCAAAATACCAGGAACACACACCTGTGTGGCCCAATCGTGTGTCTCACACAGCCAAAGACACGCCCGTGTCATAGGCCGTGTGGACATTCGAAATGGAATCACATGGTTGTGTCCCAGCTCATGTCTGACCCCGTGAAACTCTCTGACTTGGGTCACACGGCCAACCGCACGCCCGTATGACCAGCCCGTGTGCCCTTCGAAATGGCCACACACGCCTGTGTACTAGGACATGTGCTAGCCGTGCCAAACCTATAGGGTATACTGCTTATACCACACGTGTAACACCCCTTACCCGTACCCGAGGCCGGGATAAGGTACAAGGTGTTACTGGAAAAACATACAAACATTAAACTAAAATACGGGCCATAAAATTTCATTCATATTTCAAAACATTCATTCACTTACACATAGTCCCTTATTTGAGTCTACGGAGCCCAAAACATACTTTAGAAAGGGTTCGGGACTAAACCGAGAACTTACGAAAATCTTGGAAATTTCATGCTTTAAGGCTCCACACGCCTGTGTCCCAAAGTCGTGTTCCATACACGGCTGAGACACATGGTCATGTCTCTGCCTGTGTGGAATATACCTAGGCTATTTTCCAAGCTCTGGTCAACCTTAATCTCTTACACACTTATACATTTATACGAAGATTATCATCTTACCAAATATCTTCAGCTTAATCATCAAGCATTCATATTTAAAGCTAGATCATATCTTTATAAAATACCATAATTCAGATGCACAGAATAACATGTTTTCCTGAAACATTTCAATTCAACTCTATACCCAACAAGCATTACATTGAGACTGGCCATATATATATATACATGTCATGATACATATCATTCTCTTTCTGTTTTCTTAAAAACATATATAATTTATTTCATTATATCAATATTTGATATACCATAGTTTCCATGTATTCCACATATATTTATTTTCCTCCTCCTCCTCTCCATTCCACATCCTTAATGTATATAGCATTCTTGTAAGTACGATTTCACAATTTACTAATAAATGCTCACATCAAACTATTCACACGAGTCATAGTCACTTACTTATTTATAATTCGAGCTATAAAGATCCAAATTACGATCCGTAAATTTCCCCTGAAACTAGACTCACATATCTTTCCACCATACAATTTTCATAATTTTTGGTTTAGCCAATTAGTACAGTTTATACATTAAATTTTCCCCTATTTCACTTTCTGACAGTTCTGACCTCTCTTCACAAAAAATTAATTATCTCACAGTACAGAACTCGGATAATGTTCTTGTTGATTTATATTGAAAATATACTAATTAGGCATTTTAAAAATATAAGTTTGAGCCTCTAATTATTTTTCTCCAATTTTTTTGATTTTCCAAAGTCAAAACAGGGGATCACATAATCATTCTGAACCAGTCTCACAAAAACATAAATATCTCAAAATATAGAACTCCTTTGCTTACTCTGTTTCTTTTATATGAAAATAGACTCATTAGGCTTTAATTTTATATCTAATTCAGTATCTGATTCAATTTATACTATTTTTGGTGATTTTTCAAAATCACGTCACTGGTACTGTTCAAAACAGTTTTATTGCTAATTCACTCTTTCAGACTTTCTTTGTATTAATCTCATTTTAATATACATATCACAAATCATTTTCACCACATTCCATACATCACAAGTATAGGCCCATGATTACAAGGTCACCATAAAATCATCCTCATGTTTAACTTACTTGTTTATAACCTTACCACATCTCGGTCACTTAATGTACACATCATTCACATAACCAAGTTCCTGCACTTATTCATCACAAAACTCACAAAGCAATACATAGAGAGCCTCCCGTTGAACACTTTGGATCAATCCTCGATACTTGGTGGTTTCAGCACATAGCTCCACCCATCATATAGTTCGGCTCTCTTGTACACATGGTGAACACTTAGTACCACCCATGTGACCTAGCTAGTTTATCTCGTAGCTCTCTTGTCTACATGGTGTCCTTCACCTGGAACCACGCATGCGACCTAGCTACATATATCCCGTAGCTCTCTTTTCTACATGGTGTACACATAGTATCACCCATGCTACCTAGATACATCATAATTTCTTGTAGCTCTCTTGTACACATGATGTGCACTTAGCACCATACATGTGACCTAGCTACATACCATCTGTATCATCCAATCTTTCCGAAGGCTCAACCGTGATTTCTCTCTCTTTTCCAACAATTTCACCAATCAAGTAATTATCAACAAACATATTTCCAATTATAAAATATCATAATACAAGTAAAATTGATGTATTACTTACATATAAACTTACATCTCATTTAATATCAAGGTAATAACATTAAATTACACATTGCCTTATTAAAAATCATATGAACTTACAATTTCTCATAATATCCATAATCATAAATATCACATTTATGTATGATAATTCAATGCACTTCATGTACCATAGACATATTTTTAAATCAATTCATAAACTGGGCACCATAAACATTTAATTTAACATAATTCAATCAATTCACTAAATTTAACTTTCAAATATAAATTATAGCATTATTGCTGTATTATTATCACACCAACTTACATACTTTCAACACCTCGGCAATCATAGTAAATATATCAATTTCACATTGAAACATGCATAAATTAATGCTTATTATACATATGAACTTACCTCGATACTAAAACGGCTATTTTACCAACTTTCCCAATTTTCGATTTTTCTTTCATTCTAGGTTCAAATCTCGTTTTTCGGGATCTAAAACATCATATTTTACTTATTTAATTAATGTACTATTCAAAACAATCCTTAACTCAAACTTTGGAAAAATTACAATTTTGCCCCTAAACTTTTGCATATTTACACTTTTATCCCTAGGCTCGGGAATTAAACTTCATCCCTTATTCTTATGTTTTATGACATGTTGATCACTTTTCCCTTCTATAGAAACATCAAATTCTCACTCTAGCATATACTTATGACTATTAGGTATTTTTACCGATTAAGCCCTTTTACTCGTTTTCACTCAAAACCGAGTAGCACAAGTTGTCTAACATAATTTAAAATCTCATATTCTATCATAAAACATCAACATAAACACATTTCACCTATGGGTATTTTTCCAAATATGAACCCTAGCTTAAATTATTGCTAGAATAAGCTTAATCAAATTACAGGGATTCCAAAAACGTTCTTTCTATTGAGCTTGGAAAGCTTGAAAACCCTAGCCATGGCTTCCCCCATGCTAATTTCGGCCTCCATGAAAAAGATGAGTCAATTTTTGCTTTATTTTACCTTTTTATTTCTTTTAATTACCAAATGACCAAAATGCCCTTCCTTACTAAACATTCAAAAATTCCATCCATGTCCAATTTTTGTCCATAACTTAGAAATTGGTCAAATTTCTATTTAAGACCTCCTAATTAATATTTCAAAGCAATTTCATACTAGAACCTTCTAGAATTCAAGTTTTGCAACTTATTCAATTTAGTCCCTAACTTCAAATTGAGCACTTTATGCATAGAATTTCTTCACGAAATTTTCACACAATCATGCAATCATATCATAGACCTCAAAATAATAAAAAAATAATTATTTCTATCTTGGATTTTGTGGTCCCGAATGTAATATCCTGAATTAGGGCTTAATCAGAATAGTGGTTTTGTGACCACAAATCTGAGATAGAAATAATTATTTTATAATTATTTGATGAATATGATATGATTGCATGATTGTGTGAAAATTTCGTGATGAAATTCTATGCCTAAAGTGCTTAAATTGAAAGTAGGGACTAAATCGAATAAGTTGCAAAATTTGCATTCTAGAAATTTTTAGTATGAAATTGTTTTGGAATATTAATAAGGAGGTCTTAAATAGAAATTTGACCAATTTTAAGTTCATGGACAAATTTAGGACATGGAAGGAATTTTTGGAAAGTTTAGTAGTAAGGGTATTTTGGTCATTTAGTTATTAAAATGAATTAAAAACAAAATTAAAAGCCAATTTTTGTCCATCTTCTTCATTAGGCCGAAATTTCAAGGGTTCTCCATAGCTAGGGTTTGTTTCAAGCTTCCAAGCTCCATAGTAAGTGATTCTAAGCCCCGTTTTTAATGATTTTTACGTTTTTGAGATCCTGGTAACTCGATAAAGCTTATGTTAGCAATAATTTAACCTAGGGTTTATATTTGGAAAAATACCCATAGGTGAAATTTGTGTATTTTGATGTTTTATGATAGAATATGAAGTTTTAAATTATGTTAGACAACTTGTACTACTCGATTTTAAACAAAAACGAGAAAAGGGCTTAATCGGTAAAAATACCTAATAGTCACAAGTACATGTTAGAGTGAGAATTTGATGTTGCCATGGAAGAGAAAAGTGATCAGCATGTTGTAAAACAAAATAATAAGGAATAAAATTTAATCCCGAGCCTAGGGGCAAAAATGTAAATATGCAAAAGTTTAGGGGTTAAATTGTAATTTTGCCAAAATTTGAGTTAAGGATTAATTTGATAATGTGAGTATTAAATAAGCTAAATGTGTTATTTTAGATCAAGAAAGACGTGGAATCGACCTCAATCGAGGAAAAGAAAAGATTGTGGACTAAATTGCAAAATCTTTGTATTTTGGTACCAAGGTAAGTTCATGTGTAAATAATGTAGCATAATGGTTATTTTTAAGTTATTGATGTTAATTATATATTATGCTGAATTTTATTATGAAATGTATGCTTTGTGGTTAATTTCAAATAATATGTAAATTATGTGAACTACTTGTTAAATATAATTGTTACCGAGTATTGATTTCGGCATTCTACGGAAGACGGCAAGGATAAGTGTTCGAGGAAAAAGCCCGTTTGAACCTTAGGAATAGATTAGGATACAAGTGACATGTCACTAGGATGGTTGAGCATCCGAACTCGTTGAGTTGAGTCCGAGTTCACCTATGGATGCGAATGTCCGAACTCGTTGAGTTGAGTCCGAGTTCACTTATGGATACGAACGCCCGAGCTCGTTGAGTTGAGTCCGATTTCACTTATGGGCGGGTTACATGGTAGCTTGGCTACATATGTGGCACTTATGTGCAAACTTTCCATGTATCCGAATTATATTCCGATGTGTTCAACGGGTAAAGTTCTACTGAAATGGAGGAATAATCAAGATGAAAGGGACGTATTGGTAAGTGTTGTGAAATGGATACTTTGAACAGGTATGTACTTAACCCTCAGGTTGAAAAATCGATATAACAACAATATGGTAAGATGATAAATGAAAATGTGATATGAATGTCTTGGTGATGATTGTGCAAATGATGTTTTATGTTTGCTTATATGGTTATGTTACTTGCTATTTGCATGTGAACTTACTAAGCATTTATGCTTACTCCCTCCTTCTTACTCATTGTAGTTTTGGACAAGCCAGCTCAGGAGTCGGGATAGGTCGAAGGCTCAGTCACACTATCCGGAAGACTTTTGGTAATGGCTTGTAAATTTAAGTATGGCATGTATAGCAATATATCTTTTTGTGTAAATGATCTTATGGTATGGTGATGGAATGGTTGAGGAAATGCTTGATAATGATAAATTATGAAAATGGTTAGTTTAGATTATGTTTGATGTAAGGAAAATTAATAAGATACTTAGTGCATAAAAACTCATAAAAGGGATGAAATTTGCCATAAACAGGATACTGCAGCAACACTGACACGAGTTTGAAAATTTACTAAAAATCATAGAAATTGAATTTGGTGATGGAATACATATCAAATTTAAGTATATTATGTCTAGTTTCACATGAAACAAATGAAACAAGTAAAGGAATTATATGTTAGAAGATATATGAATTTTAGTGAAACAGAGTCATAGCAGTTTCTGAATCCCCTGTTCCAACTTTAGAAATTAACCATAAATTGTAAAGATATAATTAGGTGGTTTATTTTATATTCTCAGAAACGTTATTGAGTCTAGTTTCAGGAGAAATAAACCTCATAGTCATATGAATTTTTTACAGAGAGAAATATGGTTCGTAGTAAACAGAGGTCAGACCAGTCAAGTCCTGAAACAGGGGTAACTTTAACTAATAAACTATTCTAATTGGCCCAACCAAAAATTCTAGAAAAAAATTATTAGATAGGTATATGAGTCTAAATTCAGGAAAAATTTATGGATCTTGATTTCGAGTTCCTTAACTCGAGATATGATTTTTCTTGTGACCGTGATGCAAGTAGCTTAAAAGCTGTGAATGTAGAAATAAATAATCCAAAGTTCTAAATATGTTAAATTAAGCTTAGTAACACCTCATACTCGACTCCGGCGATAGTCTCGGGCGTGGGGACGTTACATTTGGTGGTTCAGAGCAGGTTTAGTCGGTTCTCGGACTACGTGTTGTATGTACGGATTTTGCTATACATGTCATATGTATGAATTGTGATAGTGTGACGATTTCTGACCTTTTTAAATGATTTTTATATAGTAAATGGATCCCGATCCAGCTATGGCAGATGAAGTAGAGAGTAATGCTCCAGCTCCGGCTGAAGGGGCAGCGCCGACTGAAAACCCACCCCCTACTGTTGGTCAGGGAGGAGGAGAAAGGGATCGGAAGCCTTTCTCCAAATGATGGGTGCATGGTACACTGAGTTCGTTCGTACGAACCCAAATGTACGACCTCCCCCACCTCCCCCAATTCCTCAACCTATGCCTCCGGTGCCTCAGGGAGTGGATATGATAAAATTTCACAGAACCCCCGTTGACAGAATTCGTAAACAAGGGGCTGAAGAATTTAGAGCAAATATCGATGATGATGCAGAGAAAGCAGAGTTCTGGCTTGAAAATTCTATCCGGGTATTTGATGAATTATCTTGTACACCTGAAGAATGTTTGAAATGTGCTACATCTTTGTTGAGAGATTCAGCCTATAATTGGTGGAAGACTTCGATTTCGGTAGTACCGAAAGAGAGGGTAACCTGGGAATTCTTTCAAGAAGAGTTTCGGAAGAAATATATTAGTGAAAGATTTATTGATCAGAAATGTAAAGAGTTTCTTGAGCTGAAGCAAGGTAATATGACAGTCTAAGAATATGAAAGAGAGTTTGTACGATTGAGTAAGTATGCCAGGGAATATGTTCCTACAGAAGCCAAGATGTGCCGACGATTTGAAGACGGGCTTAACGAAGACATTAAGGTATTTGTTGGGATCCTTGAACTAAAAGAAATGGTGATACTTGTCGATCGAGCTTGCAAGGCTGAAGAATTACTGAAGGAAAAGAAAAAGGTAGAATCTGAAACACGAAATTGGAAGAAAAGACCAATGAGTAATACACCCTCACAGCAAACCGGAAAGTCAAGAAATATGAATCCTCGTTCCCAAGTTTCAGCTGGGCAATCATAATGAAATTTTAAGAAGCGAAATGTGGGTCCTAAATCTCAGACTACTTCTGCGGCTAGTGTGGGAAATACGAGATTTGTTAAACCCGAGTGCCAGCGGTGTGGTAGAAATCATTTTGGTCCGTGCAGAGCAAATGAATGTTTTCAATGTGGTTCTCCGGATCATTTTATTAGAGACTGCCCAGAGAGAGCTGAGAAAGAAAAATTTCAGAATGTAAAAGCTAGTGGTGCAGATTCGAGGGGAAGGTATCCGAGAAAAGCTGGAAGTGAAACAAGCAGTAAGAATGTAGCCAGAGATGCAGCAGTTAGATCTGAAGGAACAGCTCCGATCTCAATTGCTCCGTAAAGAATGGCACCAACAGAGTTGAAAGAATTAAAGTCGCAGTTGCAAGAGTTGACTGATAAAGGCTTTGCGAGACCAAGTTTTTCACCTTGGGGTGCTCCCATGTTATTTGTGAAAAAGAAGGATGGTTCTATGAGATTGTGTGTTGATTATCGCCAGTTAAACAAGGTGACAATTAAAAACAAGTATACGTTGCCAAGAATTGATGATTTGTTTGATCAGCTAAAAGGAGCGACATGGTTTTCAAAGATTGACTTGAGATCTGGGTATTACCAACTGAGGGTAAAGGAGTCGGATGTGCCTAAAACTGCTTTTAGAACAAGGTATGGTCATTATGAATTTTTAGTTATGCCATTTGGGTTGACAAATGCTCCTGCTGTGTTTATGGACTTAATGAATCGCATATTTCGGCCATACCTGGACAGATTTTTTGTGGTGTTTATAGATGATATTTTAATTTATTCAAAGGATGAGACAGAGCATGCTGAACATTTGAGGATAGTTTTGCAAACTTTGAGAGATAAGTAGTTGTATGCTAAGTTTAGTAAAAGTGAATTTTGGCTCCAGGAAGTTGGATTTTTGGGTCATATTGTTTCAGGTGATGGTATACGGGTTGATCCTAGTAAAATTTCAGCCATTGTTGATTGGAAACCACCGAAAAATGTAACTGAAGTTAGGAGTTTCTTGGGGCTAGCTGGGTATTATCGGCGGTTTGTAAATGGATTTTCTATAATTGCGGCTCCGATGACTAGACTACTCCGAAAGGATGTTAACTTTGAATGGACGGAAGAATGTCAACAGAGTTTCGAAGAATTGAAAAAGTTATTAACTGAAGCACCAGTGTTGATACAACCCGAATCAGGTAAAGAATTTGTGGTGTATAGTGATGCTTCTCTAAATGGTTTGGGGTGTGTACTCATGCAAGAAGGAAAAGTGGTGGCTTATGCTTCGAGGCAGTTAAAACCTCATGAGAGGAATTATCCTACTCACGATTTGGAATTGGCTACAGTGGTGTTTGCTTTGAAGATTTGGCGACATTATTTGTATGGTGAAAAGTGCCGAGTATATACCGATCACAAAAGTCTTAAATACTTGATGTCACAAAAAGACTTGAATTTGAGACAACGAAGATGGTTAGAGTTATTGAAAGATTACGAGCTTGTTATTGATTATCATCCGGGAAAAGCGAATGTGGTTGCCGATGCTTTAAGCAAAAAGTTGTTGTTTGCTTTGAGAGTTATGAACACTCAGTTGAAAATGTCAGATGACGGTTCGATTCTAGCAGAGTTAAGAGTAAGACCGATGTTTTTACAATAGATTTTTGAAGCTCAGAAAGATGATCAAGATTTGCAAGCCAAGAGAAAGCAGTGTGAAGTTGATACAGAGTCAGATTTCAAAATTGGTTCTGATGGGTGCTTAATGTTTAAAGATCGGATTTGTGTACCGAAGAATGAGGAATTGATTCAAAAGATCCTACAGGAAGCACATAGTGGTTATTTCTCGATTCATCCGGGCAGTACGAAGATGTATAATGACTTAAAGAAAATGTACTGGTGGAGTAGAATGAAAAGAGATATTTCCAAGTTTGTATCAAAGTGCTTAGTTTGTCAACAAGTGAAAGCTGAACACCAAGTACCTTCAGGATTACTCCAGCCTATTATGGTTCCTGAATGGAAATGGGATCGGATTACTATGGATTTTGTTTCAGGATTGCCATTGACTCCGGGAAAGAAAGATGCCATCTGGGCAATAGTTGACAGACTGACTAAATCGGCTCATTTTATTCCGGTACGTACAGATTATTCTCTTAATAAGTTGGCTGAATTGTATATCCGAGAGATTGTTAGACTTCATGGGATACCTTTGTCAATCATTTCGGATAGAGATCCGAGGTTTACCTCACGGTTTTGGCAAAAGTTGCAAGAGGCATTGGGTACAAAGTTAAATTTCAGCACTGCCTTTCATCCACAAACTGATGGACAATCAGAGAGAGTAATCCAGATTCTTGAAGACATGCTCAGATGTTGCGTATTGGAATTGCAAGATAATTGGGAAAGGTACTTACCATTGGTAGAATTTGCTTATAATAATAGTTATCAGACAAGTTTGAAGATGGCACCTTATGAAGCATTATATGGTCGTAAATGTCGGACGCCATTGTATTGGACTGAACTCAAGGAAAATCAGATTTATGGAGTTGATTTAATAAAAGAAACCGAAGAAAAGGTGAAAGTGATTAGAGATTGTTTGAAAGCTGCTTCAGATAGACAGAAATCTTATGCGGATTTGAAACGAAAAGAAATGGAGTTTCAAGTTGGTGATAAGGTATTTTTGAAAGTGTCTCCATGGAAGAAAGTCCTTAGATTTGGACGAAAGGGCAAGTTAAGTCCGCGTTTTATTAGACCGTATGAAATAATTGAAAAAGTTGGACCAGTAGCATATTGGCTAGCGCTACCACCTGAATTACAGAAGATTCATGATGTGTTTCACGTATCTATGTTACGTCGGTATCGTTCGGATCCTTCACATATAATTTCACCGACAGAAGTTGAACTACGACCGGATATGGCTTATGAAGAAGAACCGATTAAGATTTTAGCTCGAGAAGTCAAACAATTAAGAAATAAAAGTGTTGCACTTGTGAAAGTGTTGTGGCAAAAGCATGGGGTAGAAGAGACTACATGGGAACCTGAAGAAACTATGAGAAACCAATACCCACACCTGTTTACCAGTAAGATTTTCGAGGACGAAAATCTTTAAAAGGGGGGAGAGTTGTAATATCCTGAATTAGGGCTTAATCAGAATAGTGGTTTTGTGACCACAAATCCGATATAGAAATAATTATTTTATAATTCTTTTGATGAATATGATATGATTGCATGATTGTGTGAAAATTTCGTGATGAAATTCTCTGCCTAAAGTGCTTAAATTGAAAGTAGGGACTAAATTGAATAAGTTGCAAAATTTGCATTCTAGAAATTTTTAGTATGAAATTGTTTTGGAATATTAATGAGGAGGTCTTAAATAAAAATTTGACCAATTTTAAGTTCATGGACAAATTTAGGACATGGAAGGAATTTTTGGAAAGTTTAGTAGTAAGGGTATTTTGGTCATTTAGTTATTAAAATGAATTAAAAACAAAATTAAAAGCCAATTTTTGTCCATCGTCTTCATTAGGCCGAAATTTCAAGGGTTCTCCATAGCTAGGGTTTGTTTCAAGCTTCCAAGCTCCATAGTAAGTGATTCTAAGCCCCGTTTTTAATGATTTTTACGTTTTTGAGATCCTGGTAACTCGATAAAGCTTATGTTAGCAATAATTTAACCTAGGGTTTATATTTGGAAAAATACCCATAGGTGAAATTTGTGTATTTTGATGTTTTATGATAGAATATGAAGTTTTAAATTATGTTAGACAACTTGTACTACTCGATTTTAAGCAAAAACGAGAAAAAGGGCTTAATCGGTAAAAATACCTAATAGTCACAAGTACATGTTAGAGTGAGAATTTGATGTTGCCATAGAAGAGAAAAGTGATCAGCATATTGTAAAACATAAGAATAAGGAATAAAATTTAATCCCGAGCCTAGGGGCAAAAATGTAAATATGCAAAAGTTTAGGGGTTAAATTGTAATTTTGCCAAAATTTGAGTTAAGGATTAATTTGATAATGTGAGTATTAAATAAGCTAAATGTGTTATTTTAGATCAAGAAAGACGTGGAATCGACCTCAATCGAGGAAAAGAAAAGATTGTGGACTAAATTGCAAAATCTTTGTATTTTGGTACCAAGGTAAGTTCATGTGTAAATAATGTAGCATAATGGTTATTTTTAAGTTATTGATGTTAATTATATATTATGCTGAATTTTATTATGAAATGTATGCTTTGTGGTTAATTTCAAATAATATGTAAATTATGTGAACTACTTGTTAAATATAATTGTTACCGAGTATTGATTTCGGCATTCTACGGAAGACGGCAAGGATAAGTGTTCGAGGAAAAAGCCCGTTTGAACCTTAGGAATAGATTAGGATACAAGTGACATGTCACTAGGATGGTTGAGCATCCGAACTCGTTGAGTTGAGTCCGAGTTCACCTATGGATGCGAATGTCCGAACTCGTTGAGTTGAGTCCGAGTTCGAGAGATGTAACTAGGCATCCGAGCTCGTTGAGTTGAGTCCGAGTTCACTTATGGATGCGAACGCCCGAGCTCGTTGAGTTGAGTCCGAGTTCACTTATGGGCGGGTTACATGGTAGCTTGGCTACATATGTGGCACTTATGTGCAAACTTTCCATGTATCCGAATTATATTCCGATGTGTTCAACGGGTAAAGTTCTACTGAAATGGAGGAATACTCAAGATGAAAGGGACGTATTGGTAAGTGTTGTGAAATGGATACTTTGAACAGGTATGTACTTAACCATCAGGTTGAAAAATCGATATAACAACAATATGGTAAGATGATAAATGAAAATGTGATATGAATGTCTTGGTGATGATTGTGCAAATGATGTTTTATGTTTGCTTATATGGTTATGTTACTTGCTATTTGCATGTGAACTTACTAAGCATTTATGCTTACTCCCTCCTTCTTACTCATTGTAGTTTTGGACAAGCCAGCTCAGGAGTCGGGATAGGTCGAAGGCTCAGTCACATTATCCGGAAGACTTTTGGTAATGGCTTGTAAATTTAAGTATGGCATGTATAGCAATATATCTTTTTGTGTAAATGATCTTATGGTATGGTGATGGAATGGTTGAGGAAATGCTTGATAATGATAAATTATGAAAATGGTTAGTTTAGATTATGTTTGATGTAAGGAAAATTAATAAGATACTCAGTGCATAAAAACTCATAAAAGGGATGAAATTTGCCATAAACAGGATACTGCAGCAACACTGACACGAGTTTGAAAATTTACTAAAAATCATAGAAATTGAATTTGGTGATGTACTACATATCACATTTAATCTTATTATGTCTAGTTTCACATGAAACAAATGAAACAAGTAAAGGAATTATATGTTAAAAGATATATGAATTTTAGTGAAACAGAGTCATAGCAGTTTCTGAATCCCCTGTTCCAACTTTAGAAATTAACCATAAATTGTAAAGATATAATTAGGTGGTGTATTTTATATTCTCAGAAACGTTATTGAGTCTAGTTTCAGGATAAATAAACCTCATAGTCATATGAATTTTTTACAGGGAGAAATATGGTTCGTAGTAAACAGAGGTCAGACCAGTCAAGTCCTGAAATAGGGGTAACTTTAACTAATAAAATGTACTAATTGGCCAAACCAAAAATTCTGGAAAAAAATTAGTAGATAGGTATATGAGTCTAGATTCAGGAAAAATTTACGGATCTTGATTTCGAGTTTTGTAACTCGAGATATGATTTTTCTTGTGACTGTGATGCAAGTAGCTTAAAAGCTGTGAATGTAGAAATAAATAATCCAAAGTTCTAAATATGTTAAATTAAGCTTAGTAACACCTCATACTCGACTCCGGCGACGGTCTCGGGCGTGGGGGCGTTACACCGAAACCTCTGTTCCAACTAGACCCAATTTTGGGCTATTACAACACGGCCAAGTCACACACCCGTGCGCTAGGCCGTGTGGAGCATACTAACTTGATTTTTAATTCAACACCAGGGGACACACGGCTGTGTCACTTGACCGTGTGTCACACACGGCTGAGATACATGCCCGTGTCTCTGCCCGTGTGGACAAAAATAAGCTATTTACCAAGCCATCTTGCCACCCAAATTTGCACACACCTATACCAACCAAATTGGCACAAAAACATGACATAAATAGGCATTCATCCAACCTTAACCAAGCATAAATTATACCATTTCAATACCAACATATACAAAATGCTCCAATATGCCATTCAAATTCATACTAAAATTCACATCCATAATTCACCAAATGGTCATATTCAAACATGCATTATTTTGCCTAGATTCTCTAGAATATCAATATTTAAAACTTAACCATTTGTTATCCATGATGCCTATTTATAACAAGCATTTTCTATCACTAATCAGCCACACGTCACAATATCAATTACACATATACATACATGAGCAAAACATGCCAAATCACATGGCTAAAATCATAACCAGACACACAACATTGACAAGCAAATTTTAAATGGCTAAATCCATTACCAAAACATAACCAAAATATCACCGTCGAGAAACGAAAGAAGGCTTGGCCATACTTCCTATACATGCCATATACCAATTACATAATCTTAAAAGTACCAAAGTGATATCTTGATAGTGTAATGAGCTCTCTGACTATTCCCGAATCCGAGCTAGCTTTGATTTCACTATAAAACATGGAAAAATAAACAATGTAAGCTATAAAGCTTAGTAAGCTCATATGAAAATAATAAGCAAAGCTCACCATTCAATTACCATTCAAAATATGAATATAATATACTACAAAACATTTAGCCACAATGTTAACATATATTCAATTACGTAATTTTAACCATAAACTCATAACTTCCATATATTCGATGATTATATAGTTTCTGTACTACCTGTAACACCCCTAACCTGTACCTGTCGCCAGAATAGGGTTACGATGCATTACCAGTCATATCACAACTCAAACAGACATTCATTACATTCCATACTTCGAAATCAATACACATGCACATTTTAAAACCAAATAAGCCATATTACACAACTTAATATCCATTCACATATACAACATTAGCAATAGTCAATATGAACAAATATACCCATTTTCTTATTTCAAAATTTTGCACATATGTACTTATCAATTGAACCATATTCGAACTCCCAATTTAAAAACATCATTTTACAAGTACATTATAGTTTTATTATTCGAACTTATTGTCTAAATATTATGGCATTAAAACTCCTTTAATATATATATCATTCATGCAATCAAACCAAATCATTCATGACACAAATATCTTTCTTGTCATTACAAACCGAATCATATGCAAACATGTCCTATGCATCATTTATAATATATTCAATTACTTATCTATAGCCGAATATGAATGTATACCATTTATTATTCATTAATAAATAACCAATTCCACGAGACCATATTAGTACTAATTCGTCTATTGACGTTAAAAATCGAATCACAAACAAAGCATGTCATATATGTAACATCCCTTACATGTATACCGGCCCGAAATAGGGTACGAGGCATTACCGGACTTAAGATGATCAATCATGTAAAAACCGGCCATAAAATTTCATCTAAATTAAAAACTTTCATTCATATGTTTAACATCCCTTATATGGGCCTACGGGGCCCAAAACATACATTCGGGATGGTTCAGGACCAAACCGTAAACATATGAAACTTTTGCAACACTTAGAAAATTTTCACACTTTGGAGAGTCACACGCCCGTAGAGTTGGCCGTGTGGGTTCACATGCCCGTGTCTCCAGCCCGTGTAACTCTCTGTTTATAACTTCATCACCAAAGCAAGGATAGACGGCCTAGGCACACGCTTGTGTCTTCAAGCCGTGTCCTTCACATGACTGAGACACACGGCCGTGTCTTAACCTGTATGACCAATTCGAAGCTAAAATACATGATGCAGGGGACACACGACTGAATTACACGCCCATGACACACGGTCTAGACACACCCTCGTGTGTCTACCCGTGCAGACAATTTTAAGGTTATTTTCCAAGCCATTGGTCACCCTCAATTTCATACACACATGCTTATTTTCATTGGCCATTAACATGGCACATTAGAGCACTTAATCAAACACAAATAAGACATGATCAAGGCAACTTCATATCCACTCATGCAACTCAACACTGTGGTTTAACAAGATTAAGCATCTAAGACATCTTTATAATTCATCCACATCAACAACATGATCACATCCCATGAAGCATTTAATCATGCATACACATGCTTAGGCTTACAAGCCAATAACCAATATAAGCCACATCTCATGGCCAAATACAAATAATTCAATAAGGGCCAATACATTTGGCTAATCATATTAACACATATCATAAAATCCTAGCTCCTATACGTGCAACTCACTTGAACATGCATAACATATATTCATATTCCAAAGGCAATGGTTTGATAGTGTGATGCGGCCTCTGACGATCTCCAACCCCGAGCCAACCTGAAAACACTAAAGGAAAAGAAAGGAAGGGAGTAATCTTTATAGCTTAGTAAGATTGTATGAAAATAATAAGCAATTTATCAACTTGCTTCTCATGGTAATACAACCCTATTTGCATTTTTACTCATGTTCCAGTCAAGCTATTTTCTTGAGTAATAGTCACTAAATGATTTATATCTGGAGCTATGGAACTCCAAATTAAGTTCTAATAATTTTACCTGAAGCTAGACTAACTTATCTTCTTACCATAAAATTTTTAGAATTTTTGGTTTAGCCAATTAGTACAGTTTATTCTGTAAAATCACCCCTGATTCGCTGCCTGACAACTTCGACCAGTCTTTACTAAAAATTAATTATCTCCTCATATGGAACTCGAATTATGTTCTAATTTATTTCTCTTAAAAATAGACTCATTAAGGAAAATATTCATATAAATTATAACTCATAATTATTTTTGTACAATTTTTTATGATTTTCCCAAATCAGAACAGGGGATTTTGAAATTGTTTTAACTATGTCTCACACAATTTCAAATATATCATAATATGAAATCTTTTGCTTGCACCGTTTCTTCTATGTGCAACTAGACTCAATAAGCTTCAATTCCATATTTTATTCAGTCTTTAATTCACTTTTTGCTATTTTTGGTGTATTTTCAAAGTCGGACTACTGCTGCTGTCCGAAACTATTTTATTACTATATTTCACTCTTTTATGATCATTTTTAATTGGACATTTATGCCAATCCATTTCTCCTTTCATGTTCATTAGGCCACCAAGTAAAGGAATATACATTTCATGTCTCAATTTAATGTTGCCTCTAAGTCACACACATAACCATCAATCACATTTCAACCATTATGGTAAGAATACATATATGTACATCATAAACATAAAACCATAATCACAATGTCACCACAATTTCATTTTCATAGGCATAACTTACTTATTTGTATCCTTACCAAAGGTGCATTGTTTCATGTTCACAATAGCATTTTAGCTTCGAATACATACTCGTACCCTTTCAGCATGCTCATATATTTACCTTCTCGCTTTCATTGCAAGCTTTGAACTATCTGTTGAACCACTTGGAATACCAGAGGATAATTAGGAAATCTTACACATATCGATGTCGATGCCATATCCCAGATATGGTCTTACACTGGCTCTCACATATTCGTGCTGATGCATGTCCCAGACATGTCTTACACTAGCACATCTCGTAGCCGATGCATGTCCCAGACATGTCTTACACTGGCTCTCGTCTCAATGTCAATGCATGTCCTAGACATGTCTTACACTAGCATTTCATAATGTGGCCGATGCATGTCCCAGACATGTCTTACACTGGCTCACATAACAGCAGTGTCTCGATGCCCGTATCCTAGATATTTCCAAAGGTCCAACTGAGATTTCTCAAGGGTCACATCGTAGCCAAGCTCGTTCAAAGAATTGATCATACAATTCACAAGGTTCCTCACCATAAGAACTTTCAGTTCATTTCATCATTCTATAATTTACTCATCTCAACAAGATATCATATTTCATCAATTTCCAATATTTCATAAATACACAAAGTGAAATCGACATATTAAGCTTTCAATTATTTCATAGGGTATAATATTTTCTCATACACCCTAGCACTAACACATAATTCAATACAATAATAACAAGGAGATTTTTAAGTATAACAATAATAACATTAATAACATGCTTATTAAATCATACGGACTTACCTCGAATACAAAAATGACAATTTTACCATTAGTCCATAACCTTGTATTTTTTCAATTTAAACCCGAATCTTGATTTCCTTGATCTATCATTTCAAATATAGCCCATTTAGGAATCACATTATTCAAATTGACCCAAAAATCATATTTTGGAAAACTTACAATTTTGCCCCTAAACTTTACCAAATTATGCTTTTGCCCCTAACCTCGTAAAATGTTTTTTATTCACTTTTCTTACTCTTTAAGCCTAGCTGAACCATTTTCATAACTATAGCAACTCAATATTTCAATTATTACACACATTTACTCACTATTTTACAAACTTTATAAAATGGTACTTTTAGGTGTTTTCATGCTAACACCTTTCACAAAAGTTATTTATTTCACAACTAAGATTCATTTTCTTCCATAAAAATTCAGCAAACAACATAAATATTCACATGGAAAAACCCTAGACTTTCAACCATTTTGCAAAATAATCCGTCCATTAGATAGCTCATGCTATAAGGAATTCAAAAATACAAAAATTATCAAGAATGACTAAGAAAATCACTTCCTTTCAAAGGGTTTAAGTTGCTGAAAATTTGAGCTTCAAAACCCCATTTTCTCTTGTGTTTTTCTGTGGAGAAAAGATGGAGAAAAAAGATGATATCTTTTCTCTTTACTTTATTTTATTCTTAGTCAAATAAGTCACCAAACTCACCTAATAATTTTGACTTTTTAATATCCTTGTCTCATGGCCGAACATCATTTATTTAATGGTCTATTTGCACTTTAAAACCCCCCAATTTTAATTCTCTAAGTATTTAACACATTTGAGTACTAAAACAAAACTTTTACCCTTTATGTGATTTAGTCCTTTTTCGCAATTAAGCATGCAATCGCTAAAATTATTTCACCAAAATTTTCATGCACTCATATAATCATGCCACAACACATAAAATAATAAAAAAATAATTCTCCGACTCCAGATTTGTGGTCCCAAAACCACTATTCCGTCTAGCCCCAAAATCGGGATGTTGCAATATATTTATTTATACATAATTTGCCTATCATTAGTCAAATATAAACATCATATTTTATACTTTTAAATATTTCATTATGAGCTAACCAAAACATATCTAAATCATAATCCTCAATTACTATTTAAAAATTATACCAAAATACTGAACCAAAACAGTCAAGTAGCATATTCATTTATTACCTTCACTAACCAAACCTAATAGCCAAATACCAACAATGACATATGCATTACTTAACCAATTTAATACATACCATATACCGAACATACATCCATCTGTTATCTCATTACCAAGCCGAATTATAAGTCCAAACATCACAGCAAAACGCATCAAAGAAAAACACACCTTCTAAATTAAGCTAACTTCATGGCCTAATATGCATCATACTTTTATAACAAGTCACCTTTATAGCATAATATATAATTAAACTGATAAGGATCACAAACATTTATTTAAAATGCAAACACCTCACCAAGACACTAATCAAACTTTAAACACATGGCATATCCATTTCATATATTACTACTCACATTAGACAATCCATATACACAACCATTTATCATATTCATAAACATAAAAGCCGAAACTCATATAGTTAATATTCTTCACTTAAATTTTATCACTTAACCAATTTTCAAATATATTTACCCAAACACACAAAACTTATATTCCAAGTATTAAGTTTACTATAATAACCTTTTACCTTATTTGGACATAATCAAATACTCATTAATGCTAAATCACATATAATACCTTCATTAGGTATGACAAACGAATTCCCATACATGTTTATCTATCCAATTATCATAACTAGATCACCCAAATATACGCATCCAAAATCACCATACACACACATACTATGAAACATACTTCCCAAAATATGCTAATACCATGCCCAAAAATATGCAAACATTAACTTTATTAACAAGTCATTTCCGCATGGCTTTGATTATATAAAACCAAATTATAACATTTCAAACTATTATCTAGCCTATACATGCCATAGGTTCGAAAGTTTAGCTTATAAAATACCGAAGACAGTTGATAGTGTGATAAGCTTCTCTGACGATTTCCGAGCTCGAAACTTGCAATCCAAAATCTATAAAACAAAGGTAAACATGAACACACACAGAGTAAGCTTTTATAGCTTAGTAAGTCATAAGCAAAAGAGTAACGTAATAATATCATCAATTTAATTAACTAAACCAAAGTATATTATCAATATATATATATAAATCCAAACATATAAGTTTCATATCATGCATTTAATTAATCATTCAAAAAAGTCACTTTGACCAAATAATCACATAGCCAAGTTAACTTTTTATCATTAAACTTCCAAAGCTAAAAGACCATTATTAACTTAATTCACATACATATAAATGTACAAGCTCATATATTACAAAAATAATTTCATACACATACATTAGACTTGTAACCGAATACATATAATCATACATGTTATTAATTAAACTTATTTCATTACTATGCACATGGTCAAATACACTTATCTAACTCACATATAATCTTCAATTGCATTACACATAATTTGTAGTAAGTACCAAATTTCTCACTTACCATATTTTAAATAAACAACAAACAATTCGTACCTAGCCATCTGACCTGTTTTACATATTCGAACATAACTTATCTTAGCCCGATGAACCATTCGGAATTGGATAGGACACTCGAATAATCACACAAATTGTACAATGCCAACATCCCAGACGTGGTCTTACATGTAGTCAAATATCGATGTCGCTGTCCCAGACAGGGTCTTACTCGTAAACACATATCGAAATCACATATTGATGCCATGGTCTTACTCGCACACATATATCAGAATCCTATGTCATGACATATGTATCCTAACTATTCCTAAGGTTCATACGGGGCTTTCGGACATCATAACCCAGTCAAAACGAATTCAGAAATATAGTAGCCAAGCTTGTATACATTCAGCTATTGAAGATATAAATTCACATATTTCATTTTAGCATATAAAAGTCACATTTAATTAATATTAAGTACATCTAGTTGTTTATAAACTTACCTTGGACGACATAAAACGGAACGGGACGAATAGTCAACAATTTTCGTTTTTCCCCGATCCAAATTTGATTTCTTTGGTTCTTGATCTAAACATATTCAAATTAAGCTCATTCAAACATATTTTCATTCAATTTAGTCCAAAAACACATAAATGGGCTAATTACCATTTTACCCCTAACATTTACAATTTTTACAATTTAATCCCTATTGCACAAAACACAAAATACACAAAATTTCCCTATACTTATGTTGGGTCAAATTTTACCCACTCTCAAACAAGTCCATATACTCAATTTCTTTCACATTTTTTCCCTCAAATTATCATTTTTGCAATTAAGTCCTAATTACTCAAAATCATCAAAAATTCCAATACAAAACATGTTAATCTAAAACATATCTTCCATTTTTCATCATCAAACAACAAAATTCACAAGTTATCAACAATGTCAAAATTCAAAATATTCATCAAAATCAAAAATTAAAGCTTGGGTTTTGTAGTACTCGAAGCAACGATATCAAAAACGTAGAAATTATCAAAAACGAACCTTGAATCAACTTGGAAGATGGCCGAACCCTTGAGAACTTATTCTTTTCTTTTTGTTTTTCATATTCGGTGATGAGAATAAGAATAAAACTTTGGCTTTTAATTATATGTTTATATTATATACTTATTATTACCTAATTTACTATTATAACCTTAGAAATAAAATTATAAAATCATATAATACATACCCATTACCGTCCATTTTTTCCTCAATTGGGCTAATTACAACATAAAGGTTTCCATTTAGAAAGCCACAACAATTCAGCCCTTATGCTTTTAACCGTCAAATTTTTAATTTATGCGATTAAGTCCTTTTATTTAATCGGATACCTAAACGAAAAAAATTAAATCACGAAAATTTCACAAATATAAATTCACACAAAATAAACATAGAAAATAATTTTTAAATATTTTTCTGACTCGGATTCGTGGTCCCAAAACCACTATTTTGATTAGGGTCTAAATCGGGTTGTTACAACCTGTACTGATACGTATCTATTTCTCACCATATCATATCTTCGATATACCCATTGAACAATTTGGATTACTATTGGATACTCGAGAATCTTGTACCCTAAGTGCCACATACATAGCCAAAGCTATCTCAATCTCGTATCACATATAATGCTCACTCTCGAGCTATCAAATAGTTTGCTCACACAAGCTGACGGTCATGACGAAGCTACACGTTGCTGCTCACACAAGTTGACAAGTATCCGCAACATATGCCAAGTAACTCAGCCATCGATAGGACGTACGGACTAGCATCCATATTACATAACCCCTAATGACATGTCATTTGTATCCTAATCTATTCCTAAGGTTCTACTGGGATTTCACACTTGCTAAATTGTCGTCGAATATGTCCGTAGGGTCGTAATCAAGTTTATGCAATACCAAAGCATTTAAAATACAAATAGAACAATGCTTATTTGATATGAACTTACCTTGAATGCAAAAACGACGAAACGAGTTGATTAGTCCAAAACCTTATTTTTTCCCCGACCTAAATTCGTATATCACTTTTCTTGATCTAAATGTAATCAAAATTAACTTTTGATTATCGCACTATTCAGATTAGTCCAAAATAAACATTAAGACAAATTTACACTTTTGCCCCTAATATTTCAACATTTTTACAATTTAGTCCTTATCTCATAAAAATACAAATTCATGCAATTCAACCTAAACCCATGCTAGCCAAATTTCAATTAGGTCCCTAACAGCCCACATTTTTCATTTATTTCACAAACTAACCATGAATTTTACACATTTCACAATTTAATCCCTATTTGGACATTTTACTAAAAATCACTTAACAAATGTTGTTTATTTAACAACAACCATACATTTTATATCATCAAACATCAAAATACACAAGTATTCATCAATGAAAAAACCCCAAACCTTTAACAATTTTGCAAATTAGTCCCTGGGCTAGCTAGATGAAGCTACAACGATCTAAAAAACGTAGAAATCATTAAAAACAGAATAAAAAATCATACCATGCAAAGAACTTGTCTAGTCGAATGCTTAACCTCTTTCAACGGAGTTTCCTAGTTGTATTTTCGGTGGAAGATGATAGAAAATTAAAGATTATTTCATGTTTCTATTATTTTACTAAGTTATTTAACCATTTACTATTTTAACCTTTAACATAATTCATTAAAATCACTTAATATATGTCCATAAATGTCCACCCACTTTAATAATGGTATAATTACCACATAAGATTAGACATCTTTAGCTAATAAAACACAAGTTTTACATTTTAAGCGATTTAATCCTTTTTATCAAATTAAGCATTCAAACAATAAAATTTCTTAACGAAATTTTCACACAATCATACTATTATGCTATAAACATTAAATTAATGATAAAATAATTATTTTGACCTCGAATTTGTGGTCTCGAAACCACTATTCTGATTTGACTAAAAATGGGCTGTCACATGCCTGTAATAACATGAAAGTCTAAGTCAGGTGTTGACTCAATCTGTTTTCGATTAGCAATCAATTCAGTGTCACTTTTCTGATCTCTACAAATCTATTGCAAAAGTGTCAGTCTAGCTTTTAATTCAGCTAGTATAGAACCATCATCAATCAACTTCAACTGTGAGTTCAAAGATCGCAAAGCAAACAAAGATTTTCTACTTAGAGTATCAGCAACGATATTACCTTTTCGCAAATAATAGTTGATGATCAAATCGTAATCTTTCAGTAATTCAAGCCATCTACGTTGTCTCAAGTTCAGATCTTTCTATGACATCAAATATTTCAAGCTTTTGTGAGCTGTAAAGATATGACATTTTTCTCCATACAAATAGTGTCGCCAATTAAAGTAAACACAGTAGCTAAAAGCTCTAAATCATGAGTTGAGTAATTTTTCTTATACAGTTTTAACTATTGAGACGCATAAGCTACCACTTTGTTTTCTTGCATTAAAACACAGCCTAGACCATTCAATGAAGCATCACTATAAATCACAAATTCCTTACCGAACTCTAGCTGAACCAACACAGGGGCTTCAGGCAACAACATTTTCAAGCAAGCAAAGCTCTGGTGACACTTTTCAGACCATTCAATCTTGACGTCTTTTTGAAGCATTTTTGTCAATGGCGTAACAATCATTTAAAATCTTTTAATAGATCTTTGATAATATTCGGCTAAACCCAGAAAACGTTTAACTTCTAAAACATTTCTCAAAGGCTTCCAGTCCATTATAGTTGATATTTTACTTGGGTCAACCCTGATGTCGTCAGTAGATACCATGTGTCCCGAAAATCCAACTTCTCAGAGCCAGAACTCACATTTGCTAAATTTAGCAAATAATTGTTTTTCGCGCAAAGTCTGTAAAACGATTCCTAAATACTGGCATGCTCTGTTTCATCTTAAAAATAAATCAATATGTGATTAATGAACACAACTACAAATCTGTCTAAATATGGCCTAAATATTCTGTTCTTCAGATCCATAAACACGGCAAGTGCATTGGTCAAACCAAATGGGATAACAAGAAATTCATAATGTTCATATCGGGTTCTGAAACCAGTCTTTGGCACATTCGACTCTTTAATCGATAACTGATAATATCCAGAATGAAGGTTGATCTTTGAAAATACTGTCGCATCTTTCAATTGATCATACAAATCATCAATGGTTGGCAAAGGATATTTGTTTTTGATCGTGACTTTGTTGAGCTGTCAATAGTCGATACATAATCGCATGACCTGTCCTTTTTCTTAACAAATAATATAGAAGCACCAGAAAGAGAAAAATTGGGCTGAACAAAGCCTCTGTGTGTCAACTCTTGCAACTGTTCTTTTAATTTCTTTCAATTCTGTAGGTGCCATTCTATACAGAGCTATCAATATCAGAGATGTTCCTAGTACTAACTCAATAGCAAATTCAACTTCTTTGACTGGCGGTAACCCTGGTAACTCTTCTGGAAACACATCTAGGAATTCACTAATAGTCAGAACCAACTCTAATTTCATTTTTGAAACTCTGGAATCAAATATGTAAGCTAGGTATGCTTCATAGCCCTTTCTAACATATTTCTGCGCCATTATAGCTAAGATAACATTAGATATACCATCCAATCAATCTGATTCAATTTGAATCCTTTCACTGATCTAACATTTCAACACAATATGCTTTCGTCTATAGTTCACAACAGCATCATGAAGAGTTAACCAGTCCATACCCAAAATCACATCAAACTCATCAAATGGTAACAACGTCAAATCAACCAGAAAGTTGCAATCTCGATTCATCAAAAGACAGTTTTTATGGACTTTATCAACTAACACATATTGACCTAAAATAATCATTACTTTAACCACAAATTCAATAGACTTAAAAGGTATTTTCTTATCTGACACTAAAGTTATGCATACATATGAGTGCGTTGATCTTGGGTCAATCAAAGATTAACATTAGTATCAAAGATAGAAAATGTACCAATGTTCACATCAGGTGCTGAAGTTTCCTCTCGAGCACGAACTGCATAAGCCCTAGCTAGTGCCCGTGCCTCAAATCTAACAGTAGAATCTTTCATTCCATTTCGACTGTTACCTCCATTACCGCTATTTCTGGGTGGTCCCTCTCGCAGCCGTATTACTCGAATGAGTATTCTAAGTTTTCTCTTTATCTGATCTTTTAGGGCAATCTTTGAGAAAATGATCATAAGAACCACATTTGAAGCATGAGGTCTCGAACTCAAAAGTTTCTTTCCTTTATCTCTCTACGAGAAACCTACTGAAGCTGATGAACGACTGTGAAATTCTTTTGATTTCTTCGATGGAGATAAGAATGGTTTTCCCATAGGTCATTTACCCGTGTCACAAGCCTTAGAATTTGCTTTTCTTTTTGCTTTATTGAGTTCCTCGGCCTTGTGTGCTCTATCAACCAAAAAAAAATTCTTTCAGCTCTAAAATTCCAACTTCAAACCGGGTACACATAACAACCTCTAATGGTATGCATTCCCGAGCATATTTGCTGAGTCGAACAAATTCTCTTTTGTACTCGGCTATTGTCATATGGCCCTGTTTCAATTCTAGAATCTCTTTTTGCTTTTTGTCGAGGAACTGCTGGCTAACATATTTCTTTCTAAACTCTAACTGAAAGAATTCCCAATTCACACGATCTTTTAGTACTACCAAAATCAAGGTGTTCCACCACTAATACGCTGAGTCTTTCAATAGAGAAACAACACACTTTAAGCATTCAACCAGTGTACAAGATAATTCATCAAAAACTCACACTGTGTTTTCCAGCCAAAACTCAGCTTTTCCAGGATAGTCTTCAGTTGTGCCACAGAACTCTTCAACTCCATATTTTTTAATTTTATCAACTAGAGGCTTGCTTGCACGTATTGGTTCCAAACCCTGAGGAATAACAGGGATAGGTTAGGGTATAGGTGGGGTAGAGGTCATTGTGCCAACGGGTTCGTTCTTACGAACTCTATAAACCATTCAAACATCATCTAGAAGAAGGGTTTTTAGCCTCAACTCCCCGACCCTCAGCTACGAGTCCATTACCACTAGAAGTTGCTCTATCAATGGAGGCTTGCGCGTTACTTTCAACCTCATCGGAATCGACTAGGTTGGATGACATCTTATCTATACGGAAACATAATTCAATTTAAGTTAGGAGTTATTATACTATAATAGATTATATAATGGCATGTATTTCTAGACTCCATACATGCTACGTTCAGTCCAAAAATTAATTAAATCGTAGCTCTGATACCACTAAATGTAACACACCTAACCTGTCTCTGTCATCAAATTAGGGTTACAAAGCATTACTGTACAATCAGAAACATTTAAATATCATAACATTCAATAATTTAAATATATTATAAATCATTCATTATCATACATTTCATCCCTAAATCGAGCCTTCGAGGCCCTAGAAATAGCTTACAAGCAATTCGGTCCTCACCCGTGTAACTCACTTATTGGAAAGTTTAGGAAATAGTTACAAAAATTGGAAACAGGGGTCATACGGCCGTGTGACATAGGCCCAGGCCGTGTAACTTTCGAACAAGGGACACATGGCTGTGTCCCAACCCGTGTCCTCACCCGTGTAACTCACTTATTAGGGTCACACGGCCATGTCACACGCCTGTGTGCCAGGCTGTGTGTTACGCCATGTAACTCACTGACTTGAACCCTAAGAAATCCTTAAATGACACACGGCCGTGTTCTAGGTCGTGTGCCTTACACGACTGTGTCACACGCCTATGTCCGAAGCCTTATGAACCCAAAATTTACCTAAAATCCAACCATTTCAAAAACCATGCGTAACTTCTCAAACCACTTAAGCACACATTCTAGGGGTTCAAACACCATTCAAACTTGTATAAACATACCATTTCAAGCATCTTAAATCACCTAACCAATATGTCATTCAAAGGCACCACAATTTGCATCCAAACATCCTTTACCTAAACATATCTATATGCTACATTTCATGCATACAAACCTAGTCCATATAGGTACTAAAACATACCACATATAACCATTTTCAAACAATTCAAACCATACCATAAGAACCTTATTTACAAGCCTTAACAAGTGACCAAAAAATGACAACCTTTGGTAAACAGTTAAGTGCACCAACCAAACATAATCTTCAAAACATAAACATATCAAAGCACCATTACACAACATCCTATACATGCCATTATAAACCTTAGTCAAAATATTCAAAACTATCGAATCGACTTCTAGATTGTGTGATAGATCTCTGACAAATTTCTGAACCGATCGAGCCTCCGATAATCTATAAAACAAAGGAAAGAAACTACGTAAGCAACGAGTGTTTAGTAAGCTAGTATAAACCTTAAACATAACCTCTCATTTCTATAATATAATTCATAGTAAGTATAAACCAAAACCAATGCCATAAGCTTAATATGAGCCTATAAAATATCATCAAAACTCACAAGTTAGTATAATTGTTCATATATATATGAAATCAACCATAAGATATATGGTCTATCATGTATAAACATAACATTTTACATCATCAATGTTATCATAATGTTATGTTCCATAGCATTCGCATACTTACCATTTCCTTTTTCTTTTTGTACTTGTTGAACCATATATAATTTCAGCATATACTCAGGAAAGCTCACACGAAGTTACATCAATACTCACACGAGCTGTGGGTTGAAATGTAAGCTACACGATGCTACTCACATGAGTTGTAGAGAATCTGCAACAAATGCAAGACCTTATCCATCGGTAGGACATTCTAAACTTGCACCCGAAACATGGAATCCCTAAAGACATGTCATTTGTATCCTAAGAATTCCTAAGGTTCAACCGGGACTTAATATCCATCAATTCATCATAGCATTGATACATTTATAGATATAAGTTCACTTATTTCAAATCAACATAATGAACATTCAATTTAACTAGCATGAAAGTGATTACAATTCATACAAACTTATCTCGATAACTAGGACGTAGAAATAAGATCGGGCTAATCCAAAGCTTTAGCTTTTCCTTGATCTAGGTCTAAACATTGTTTATCTTGATCTAAATAGATAATTTTAGTCAATTAAGTACTTCTAGAATTCAATTTACTCCATGTTTCATATTTATACAAAATTACCAATTTTCCCTTAACATTTTAACTTTTTCACGATTTAGTCCCTAAGCCCATAATTAGAAATTTAACCATTTTAATCCTCCTCAAAGACTAACCAAATTTCTTGAGGACTCATATCAACCCACTATAACCATTATTTCATCAATTTAACATGAAATTTTTCTATTTTCTTAAATAAATCCTTAAATACAATTTCATAGAAAATCACTTAACAAAACATATTTATTTATTAACAAAGTTTCATAATTCGTCGACTAACATCAAAACCTAACCAAAAACATTCATTGAAAGTCCCTTCACCTTTAACAATTTTGGAAATTAACCCCCGGGCTAGCTAGATTAAGCTAAAACGAACTCAAAAACATAAAAATCATTAAAAATGTGATTGAAATTACAGACCATGCAAGCAACAAGCTTAACCGATTGCTTCAAGCCTTCTTTAATGGTGTTTTAGGTTAGGAAAGATAAAAATGAGAAAGATGATTGTCATCTTTTAATTTCTTAACATTTTCATTTATTTATCAAATTAGTTAATTAACCTTTAAAAACTATCAAAATTTCATTAAAACCTATCCATGCATATCCACTAACTAATTAAATGGATTTTTTTTGCCATTCAAGCCCTTTATTGGACCATTTTAACTAATACAACTCATCTTTTACACTTTTTACGATTTAGTCCTTAACACCTAATTAACCATTTAAACATCAAAATTTCTTAAAATAAAATTAATACGACTTTAATATAATTATGTAAACATTAAAATAATAAATAATAATAATTTACACATCAGAATTGTTGTCCCAAAGCCAGTATTTCCCCACCTCTAAAATGGGCTATTACATTTTGAACCTAAGACGGTCCAAATTATGAATTTTTATACATAATATAATTAATTTTTATTTTAATCCAATTTATTTGAGATATGCACTGTCATAGTTAGAGAATAAATTTACTTTGGTAAATCGAATTACTCAGGTACGAGGTCGAGAAAATGTAATGATTGTGACCTTCTCAGAACTAATCTTCTTTAGTGAAAAGAATAATATAGGATTTATGATGACAGAAATAGTTGGAGAAATAATATTTGAAATATGAGATGTCTGAGTATGGTAATTACAGTGAATAGATGATGACTGCCTCTCTTGATATATTCTAAAATGTCATTGTTCTCGGAAGTGTTATAGTAGGTATCTATCTTTTGATGAAATTCTTGTTATATGAGAATGCTATCTGATCTAAATGTCAGACGAAGTCATTGTCGGTCTAACTAGTTTATAATCTATTTTTCTCTATGTAACACCCCTTACCCGAGACAATCGCCGAAGTCGAGCACGAGGCGTTACCTGACTTAACTTACTAATTCGGGGCATAAAATTTACTTTTAAAATTAATTTATTTATATTCATTCAATATTTCCCTAAAAAGGGCCCTCGAGACCCTAAAACATGCAATTGAAATGGTTCGGGACCAAACCGAGAACATTAAAAATTTTCCAAATACTTAGACAAATCAAAACAAATTATTTCATTATTCCTTATAAAACTGCCCACCTGTATCATAGTCACTAAATAAATCATAACTCCATTCAAAAAACTCAAAATTTAAATTCGTGAATTTTCCCTGAAACTAGACTCATATATCTTCGTACTAATTTTTTTATATAATTTTTGGTTTAGCCAATTAGTACAGTTTATTAGTTAAAGTTTCCCCTATTGCACTGTTCGACTACTCTGACCTCTCCTCACTACGAATCAATTTTATCCCTATACAAAATTTAAATAACCATGACGTTTATATTTATTGAAATTAAATTCACTAAAGAATCTAGAAATATAAACTATAACTCCTAATTCTTTTTGTACAGTTTTTAGTGAATTTATAAAGTCAGAATAGGGGATTCAGAAATCGTTCTGACCCTGTCTTACTAAAATTCAAATATCTCTTAATATACACTTCTTTTTCTTACTCTATTTCTTTCATATGGAAATAAACTCAATAAGATTTAATTCTATATCTCATTCATCACCTAATTTCATTTCTACTATTCTTGGTGATTTTTCAAGATCACATCACTGCTGCTGTTCAATACTGTTTTAATGCTAATTTCACTTTTTCATGATTTCTTTGTATTAACTACCTTTTAGGCATACATAACACCGAAACATGTTCTTCATTAGACATTTCAATAGCTAATAATTATCAAATATTTACATACCATTCTTTAGCCATATCATAAGGACATACACACAAAATTGCTAAGTCCCTATACATGCCATAAACTAGAACATTTGTAAACGAAGATACCCATTTGGTAACTTGGTAGTCGATAGTGTGAAGTGATCTCCGACGACCTCCAACCCAAGCTTGCTTTTAAGTACTCTGAAACATGGGAAAGTGAAAGAAGTAAGCTTATAAAGCTTAGTAAGTTCACATGTAAAATAATAAGCATTAGCAATCAATTTAGCTTACTACTATGCTGTCATAATTTGCTTAAATAATGTTTAGTTCTTACTTTCCCATCTTACTCATCGGTAACCTTACCAAAGGCTCAGAATACAAAAGGCACCTTACTCAATAGCTTGCTTACATACCTGCAACATCTTACTTAACACATGAGTACTCTTTCATAATATAGGCATATTGCCAATCATGTCATAAAGTGTCACAAACATAACTGAAAACTCATCACTTACTTAATACTTGATAATCTCAATTACTTACAATCTCAATATTAAAAAAGCCTTAAATGCATACCTGTACTCTTTCTTCATGTTCTCACCTTGTCGTTTCTTTGGCTTACTCTTTGGATTACTCGGGATCCTTTTCCTTTTTGAACTTACCAGTGCCATGTCTTGACATGGTCTTACGTGGTATCCTTGCCTTATGAACTCACCAATGCCATGCCTTGGCATAGTCTTACATGGGACCTTTGCCTTATAGTAACTCATCAATGCCATGTCTTGACATGGTCTTACATGATTTCCTTGCCTTATAGAACTTATCAATGCCATGCCTTGGCATGGTCTTACATGATATCCTTATCTTACCAAATGCCATGTTCCAAACATGGTCTTACATGGTATCCTTGTCTTAGTGCCAATGCAACATCTTGATGTGGTCTTACATGGAGTCCTTAATCAATGCCGATGCCATGTCTTGACATGGTCTTACATGGGATCCTTGCCTTACCAATGCCATGTCTTGACATGGTCTTACATGGTATCCTTAACCTTCAATTCCTCCTTAAATGCCATGTTATGAACATGGACTTTTTCATCAATTCTTCCTTAATTGCCATGGTACAACCATGAAATTTGAGATATCAATGCCTTGTCAAGTCATAGCTAAAATATACTTGCTCAAATTCTCAAGGTTGGTCGCATAACTCAATAATAACAATACTAATAACAATAATTGCATAATAATAAAATGCTACTCAACTTACATACTTACATTCTCAATCTCATCATATCATCAACTTAACTTATTCTCATCAAACTATGCTAGTCAATACTTTCTTGTTATCATACAAAGCCATAATACAAAATATGGTCGTACATATAAATTATACAAGTTCTCTTTCCAATATCGAATTATTATCGAACATTAATCATTATATCTGAAACTCAATACTAAAGTATTTATGCCCAAAATATCAATTTATCATTCAAATATGCATAATTAAATTCTTATTAAACATATGAACTTACCTCAATACCAAAACGACCATTTTACCAACTTTCTTGACTTTCGATTTTTCTCCCGTTCTAGATCCAAATCTCACTTTTTGGGATCTAAAACATCATATTTCACTTATTTAATTAATTTAATATTCAAAACATTCCCTAACTCAAACTTTGGCAAAATTAAAATTTTGCCCCTAAACCTTTGCAGAATTACCATTTTGCCCCTAGGATCGAAAATTAAAATTTATCCATTTTTATTATGTTTTATGACACGCTGAACATTTTTCCCTTCTATGGCAACATAAAATTCCCACTCTATCATGTACTTATGAACATTAGGTATTTTTACCGATTATGTCGTTTTATTTGTTTTCACTTAAAATCGATTAGAAAAAGTTGTTTAACATAATTTCAAGCATCATATTCTACCATAAAAAATCAAAATAAACACATTTCAGCTATGGGTAGTTTTCCAAATTAAACCCTAGGTTAAATTATTGCTAGAATAAGCTTAACTAAGTTACCAAGACTCTAAAAACGTAAAGAACATTAAAAACGATGCTAGAACGGACTTACTATTAAGCTTGGAAAGCTTGGAAACCCTAACCATGGCTTCCCCCATGCTGTATTCAGCCTCCATGAAGAATATGGACCAATTTTGGCTTTATTTTCCCTTTTTAATTCTTTTAATTACTAAATGACCAAAATGCCCTTAAAGGCTTTTCTTTCAAAATTTTCCTATCCTTTCCCTTTTTTGTCCAAACTTAAATATAATGGTCTAATTAATAAATAAGGTCATCCAATTTAAGAACCCATTTCAATTAAATCCCCTTTATTATCTAGAACACACATTTTGCTAATTTTACAATTTAGTCCTAATTATCAAATTAGGCACTTATACATAAAATTTCTTCACGAAATTTTCACACAATTATTTAATCAATGAATAAACCTTAAAACTTAATCAGAATAAATTTTTTTGACCTCAGATTCGTGGTTTCGCAACCACTATTCCGTTTAGGACCTATTTCAGGATGTTACACTTTACTTCCCTCTAGTATTCTGTTATATTTTGTCTGTTGGGAACTTATGAGAAAATGCATATGATGCTATGATTCTATTTCCTTTAATTGTTGCATTTGAGTCCAGTGGGATGAAATGATGCTTCCTTCTAGACTTTTTCTCTCTGAGGAATTATCGATGTCTTTCATATTTTCTTAAGAGTTTGTTTTCGGTCTTTTAATATAGTATCGTATCTCAGGATTTCTCTATCCTGGATTTCTTTACTTGGTTTTCTTGTTATCTTTGTTCCATAATCTGTCAATTATGACTCATGTTCAAAGTTTGTTCTTTAGCTTGCCATAATCATGTTAAGTGTGACTATGCTCCTGATTTGATCATGGTAATGCGGTGATTTTAGTATTTGGATTTCTCTAGTTTTCGTGTAAGGATTTGACACCGGCAAAGGCATAAGTGGTGAAATTTCAAATTTCAATTGGTATGATGGATCTCTTTTCTCAAGTAAGTTAATCAAAGCTAATGTCTTCAATTGAGATATATTGGTTATTTGAGCTAATGCAAGTGAAATGGTCTTTGATTAGCATGATGAGTGAATTCCAAATGATTGTATGATAAAATTTTCGTCTTATGAAAGTCGAATGGCTTATTCCATGATTAGAAAAACTTGGACAAATGAGAATATTGTTAACCGAAGCATTTGAACTGGTCTAGTCTGCACTTGGGCAGAGACTTTTTAATTTTCAGTGATGCACTATTTTATGAATTATGATGTGTTTTAAGACAATAAGATAATGTGATAGCTTAGAGCTTTCGATGCTACAAAAAGATCTGAATTGTTAACGGGGTTAGAGCCGCGCATTAGGTTTTACAGGAGCTATCTTCTCCAGTACTGATATTAAAATAGAAATGAGAAAGGATTATTCTCGAGGCCATATCAGAATTATTCCCGTCTTGGAAAGAGGAAAAATGTGATGTAGTTTATTGCTAGATGTTTTACGAGATTTGTGAATCATGCTGGTATGTACTGAATCCCGCTCATTAGATGTAACACCCCTCACCAGTATCCAATGTCGAGACAGGGTTCCAGGCGTTACCGGACTTAAACATTCACAACATGCAAAACCGGGCCACAAAATTTTCACCAAAAATTAAAACATCTCGAACACATGCATATCATCCCTTATAAAGGTATTCGAAACCTATAACATACATTGGGGTGGTTCGAGACTAAACCAAGAACTTTGAAAATCTTTGGGCAACTTAACTAATTTTCTTGCTTCAGAGAGTCACACGCCCGTCTGGATTGGGCCGTATGGTCAATTTCAAGGCTATTTCCAAGCCAATTGTCACCCTTAATTACCTATATACACTTATACATTTTCATAGCAATTTACATAGCATATTTGAGTAATTATATATTCACAATCAAGACACAAGCATGGCATTCTTACAACAAAACATAATAGATTACCAACCATGCATGGCAAACAAGCATATGCACATCACCAATATCAGACATAACATGAATAGCTAGATTTATAAGTCAGAATCACTAACTCACTAAAGACCAATATATTTGGCCAAATTATAATAACACATGTTATAAAACTAAGTCCCTATACATGCCACTCACATGATAATTCCAGCATATGTGTTTATACTGTCAAGGGGTTGGCTTGATAGTGTGATGCTGCCTCCGACGATCTTCAACCTCGAGTTAACCTGAAAACACTAAAAGAAATGGAAAGCAGGGGGTAAGCTTTGCGCTTAGTAAGCTCGCATGAAAATAATAAGCAATTTACTAACATGCCTTCCACAGTAAAACTATCCAATTGTACATTTACACATGTTCTGGTTAAACTATTTTCTTGAGTCACAGTCACTAAATTATTTATATCTGGAGCTAAGAAACTCTAAATTAAGATCCATAAATTTTTCCAGAAACTAGACTCATATATCTTTCCACCATAAAATTTTTCAGAATTTTTGGTCCGCCAATAAGTACAATTTATTATTTAAATTCTTCCCTGTTTTGCTATTTGACAGCTTCGACCACTCTTCACTAAAATTTAATTATCTATTGCTACAAAATTAAAATGAGGTTCTAGTTTCTTTATTTTGAAAATAAATTCAATAAGGAATCCAATCATATGAATTATGTTCCTTAAATATTGTTTTACAATTTTTAATGATTTTTACAATTCAGAAAAGGGTATCACAAAATCAGTCTGAACCAGTCTTACAAAAATATAAATATCTCAAAATGCAGAATTCCTTTATTTTCTCTATCTCTTTTATATGAAAATATATTCAATAATCTTTAATTCCATATCTCATTTCACTTCTATTTCAACTTCTACTATTTTTGGTGATTTTTCAAAGTCACCCCCTGTTGCTGTTTTAGACTGTTTATCCCAAATTTCATTCCTTCACTAAAATTTCTTATTATCAACTTTCAAGATAATACTTATCCATATTCATCTTATCAAAAATTCAATCACATATCTAACTCATAATTCAAAACTCATATATTCATATTCCGATATTATCCCACATTTTTTTTTCACGTTAAATTTCATGTATCCGGTGAACACTTCAGAAAGTAATAATATCCGGTGGTTTTAGCACATAGCTCCACACTATTGGGCTAACATGTAATTGTGGCATACGCACTTAGCACCACTTTTCAAATTAACATGTATAACCGTGGCATATCCACTTAGCACCACGTTACATGTTTAACAGTGGTATGTCCACTTAGCACCACGTTAATGAATCAATATATGTAACTGTGGCATATCCACTTAGCACCACGTTACATGAATCAATATGTGTTATCGTGCTATATCCACTTAGCACCACGTTACACGTATAACCATGGTATATCCACTTAGCACCACGTTTTTCCATTCCGAAGGTTCAACCGAGATTTCCTCATTTAATCTCAATTCATCAACCACAAATCACCGTTTGTGTCCATTAATTGAACAATACTAAAACTTATTTCATTTGCACTCTCTTCACAAGTCCATTTCATTTCACATGTCAAACATGTACTCATGAGTTTCGAGTACGTACCTGTGCTATCTCTTAGCACAACCACTCATGCAAATAGGACAATCATATGCAAGATCTCATATTCTCGGTAATCACCCATATCTTTTAAATATCATATTCCATCAAATTTCTATACAATTATAACAAATTATATTTCATGTATATCAATAATAACATGAATAATAGGCTTATTAAATCACGCGAACTTACCTCGGATCCAGAAATGACAATTATCATTCTAGTCCATAACCTTATATTTTCCCGATTTAAGCCCAAATCTCGATTTCCTTGATATATAATATCACATTTAGCCTACTAATTAGTCACACTTTTTTACAAATTTACATTTTGACCCCTAAACTTTTGCATATTTGCACTTTTTTCCCAAGGTTCGGAAATTAAACTTCTTCCTATTTTCTTATGTTTTATGACATGCTGATCATTTTCCCTTCTATAGCAACATCAAATTCTCACTCTAACATGTACTTATGAACATTAGGTATTTTACCGATTATGTCGTTTTACTCGTTTTCACGTAAAATCGCTTAACAAAAGTTGTTTAACACAATTTCAAGCTTCATATTCTACCATTAAACATCAAAATACATGCATATAATTCATGGGTAAATTTTTAAACATAAATCCTAGCTCAAAATAATGGTAGAAATGAGCAAATCATGTTACCGGGATTTCAAAAATACATAGAACATTAAAAACGGAGCTCGGAATCACTTACTATTAAGCTTGGAAGCTTGGCCAAACCCTAAAAATGGCTGATCTTGGTACATTCTGCTGTATCAAGAAGAAAGGGACACATTTGGGGTTTTAAATTTGTCTTTTAATTCATTTTACCCCTAAATGACCAAAATGGCCTTTTTACTATTCTTTCAAAATTTTCCCAAGCAAGGCCATTTTTGTCCAAAAAGTTATAAAATGGTTTAATTATCATTTAAGGACCTTCCATTTAAAATTTCATGACAATTAGACACCTCTAACATGTAAAACTCAACTTTTGCACTTTTTACAATTTAGTCCTTTTTACTAAATTGAGTGCCCAAACGTCGAAATTTTTGAGCGAAATTTTCACAAAATCATTTCGTAAAACCATAGACCATAAAAATATAATAAAAATGAAATTTTCCTCATCGGATTTGTGGTCCCAAAACCACTATTCCGACTAAGCCCAAAAACGAGATGTTATATTTCTCCCCCCTTTAGGGATTTTCGTCCCCGAAAATCTCACCAGAAAAGTGGTTTTGGTTTTTCACTTGGATTCCTCAATCCTATAATCGATGTCAAAGAACTTTCATTCAGGCTAAACTTTTACTACCTATCTCTTTAAATTTTACATACAAAAATCATAAATGATATTCACTTTACAATACTTTTATTGAAACTTAATCTCTACCAGAAAGCTCATGTACTCAAAAGTCTGATCCATACCATCATGTTACATATACATTCGCACCCGAATCTTTTCAAATTTGAATAGTAAAACTAGCCAGTTCATCTCAACCTCATACTCTTTATAATTTCACACAGTCCAATTATTTGTCAATTCAACCCTCGGCTACTTTTTGTTTCAAGCCTCTTCTGGCTTTCCAAAGAAATCATGATATGAAGCTCGAATCTCAATCCAATTAGTGGAGATTAAAATTCCATTATATCCAAAATTCATAAAGACATGAAATTCTATGAATCTGGTGAGCAGATATTCCGGTATACCAGCATAATTTACACATCTCATAATGTTTAACAACGCTACATATCACTTTCCTCTTTCAAGGACAGGAATGATCCAGACAAGAAAATTCATATTAACCTTTTCTATTTCCATTCTAATTCCCAAACGGCAAAAATAATTCTAATGATTCTTGCTATACATCTTTAAACTTTCAACATTTCAAGAATTTGTACTCAAAGATAAACAATGATCGTTTCAGCATTTTTTTTTAATACACAGATTATCTTCACATTATCAATATCAGATCTTCTTATTGCATATGATTCTTCTAGGAAACATACACTTCTTAATTAGACTATTCGTCTTTTTACCCGTGAAGAAATATAATCTTATTCTCAAGCATGCACATCTTATTAAATTCTAGACATATATTCCATACAGATTGAACAATCAAGTCAACCTTATTCATCCGTAATTGATATTTCAAGAAACTCTCTCTTCTAGTCAACAGAACGATTCAACATGCATCATTCCAAATTCACTCATCATGCCAATCGAAGACCATAACAAATGCATTAACATAAGTAATACTGATACCTCAACTGAATACATTAACTCTGATTAACTTACTTGAGAAAAGAAATCCACCATACACATTAGGACTTGAAATTTCACCATATTATCAAGATCAATTCAGAAGTATAATCATAATTATTCTTTATATACATCAATCACAAGTTGGAGGTCATACTCTAAGTGCAAGTTATGATCAACAAGTTACAAGATAAAATATCCAGAAAACCCAAGATAGAGAAATCTGAAACGGAGAAGCCTAGAATAAGGAAATCTAAGATAAAGAAATCCATGATAAGGAAATCCCATTTACAGTACTGCATCAGAAGACCGAGAACCAGACTCATAAAAATATGAAAGACCCCAATGTTTTTTTTCAAAGAAAATAAATCCAGAATAACATCATTCCAAACCACTGACAACAAATACGACCAGAACTATATGCTTCTCATATATATAAAATCAATCAGAGCAATGATCGTTAGAAATAGAATCATGGCACCATACATAATTTCTCATCGATTCCCAACAAGCGGAATATAACAAAATACTAGAGAAAAATAGAACCATGTAGATTATAATCCAATCAGACTGACAACACATTTGTCTAACATTAAGCTCAGGAAACATTTCCATAATATAAGAATTCATCAGGGATTAGATAGCCTCAATAATATTTCCGGTGTCAGATAGTCTCATACCATATCTTAATAGAGACAATCACAAACTGTTCACTGTAATTACCATGCTTGGACATTTCATATTTCAAACATTATTCCTTTAACTATTTCTGCTGTCCCAAATTCCATAATATTCCCTTTACTAAGAAAACCAATTCATGAGGGAATTTCAATCAATACATTTCTCGACATCATACCAGGATATATCATTTTACCAAAATTAACATTTTTTGCTAACTGCGATGTTGCGAAAATTAAACAATCTTTCAGTCAATTCGATATCTTTCTAGCTCATGTTTATACTTATCAACCCATTCTCAATCTCTAATCATGCTTATAACCATTCCATCATTGAACTCTTTGGTTTCTCACCTAGAAACTCATTTAACATAAATCTCAGGAATTTCCATTATAAAACACCACTTTGGTAAGGGGGAGGGTCTCATATACATGTAACATAGTTTTCATCATAGCAATCATATTTCAATCATGTCATTCATTTCGAGTAACTAACATTCATATTGATTTTACACTCACTTTCTAGTTATCTCATTTAAACAAGTGTACTTATACATGTATTTTCATGTTTCCTAGATAATCTTACTTATCCATCCATTAAATCAGACAAGTCAAGCACATAATATCATATAAGGGCCAAACAAACATGGATAAGTATATCACAGTCTAAACTTTCATCTTACACATTATCATATACATATCATAACAATCATATACATCAGTCCAAGCAATTTAATACATTTACTCAAGTTATACGAGCTTACCAATCATAATCATCCCAACTAATATACATGAATATTCATCTTATTAGTATTTTTGATAAGTTACTCAAACACATGCATTTGTTCAAATAAATCGATCATATACATCATGGAATTATCTATTAATCATAGATAAGCTCATTTCACCATGTACACATTTCATGAATCCTCATTCGTACCTTTCCAAGTTTCAGTTTGTCATAACTATACTTTACTTGAATATTTTAGCATCACATTCAACATGGTCGGTGTAGCTCGATTGGAGAGTACCTTTGTCTAAACAAAGTGGCTCTCATACGCGTCGGGAAACATCACACTATCACGGATCAATGGCATGTATAGTTGAACTTTTACACATGCTAGGTTAGTCCAAGAACCGACTAAACCATAGCTCTGATACCACTAAATGTAACACCCCTCACCCGAATCTAACATCGGGACAGGGTTCGAGGCGTTACCGAACTTAAACATTCACAACATGCAAAACCGGAACACAAAATTTTCACCAAAAATTAAAACATCTCGAACACATGCATATCGTCCCTTATATAGGTATTTGAAACCTATAACATACATTGGGGTGGTTCGGGACTAAACCAAGAACTTTGAAAATCTTTGAGCAACTTAACTAATTTTCTTGCTTCGGATAGTCACACACCCATTTGGATTGGGCCTTGTGGTCAATTTCAAGGCTATTTTCCAAGCCAATTGTCACCCTTAATTACCTATATACACTTATACATTTTCATAGCAATTTACATAGCATATTTGAGTAATTATATATTCACAATCAAGACACAAGCATGGCATTCTTACAACAAAACATAATAGATTACCAACCATGCATGGCAAACAAGCATATGCACATCACCAATATCAGACATAACATGAATAGCTAGATTTACAAGTCAGAATCATTAACTCACTAAAGACCAATATATTTGGCCAAATTATAATAACACATGTTATAAAACTAAGTCCCTATACATGCCACTCACGTGATAATTCTAGCATATGTGTTTATACTGTCAAGATATTGGCTTGATAGTGTGATGCTGCCTCCGATGATCTTCAACCCCGAGTTAACCTGAAAACACTAAAAGAAATGGATAGGAGGGGGTAAGTTTTGCGCTTATTAAGCTCGCATGAAAATAATAAGCAATTTACTAACATGCTTTCCATAGTAAAACTATCTCAATTGTACATTTACACATGTTCTGGTTAAGCTATTTTCTTGAGTCACAGTCACTAAGTTATTTATATCTAGAGGTACAGAACTCTAAATTAAGATCCATAAATTTTTCCAGAAACTAGACTCATATATATTTTCACCATAAAATTTTTCGAATTTTTGGTTCAGTCAATAAGTACAGTTTATTATTTAAAGTCTTCCCTATTTTGCTGTTTGATAGCTTCGACCACTCTTCACTAAAATTTAATTATATTTTGCCACCAAATTCAAATGAGGTTATAGTTTCTTTCTTCTGAAAATAAATTCAATAGGAAATCCAATTATATAAATTATGTTCCTTAAATTTGTTTTACAATTTTTAATGATTTTTACAATTTAGAACAGGGGATCACGAAATCAGTCTGAACCAGTCTTACAAAAATATAAATATCTCAAAATACAGAATTCCTTTGTTTTCTCTGTCTCTTTTATATGAAAATATATTCAATAATCTTTAATTCCATATCTCATTTCACTTATATTTCAACTTCTACTATTTTTTGTGATTTTTGAAAATCACTCATCTGCTGCTGTTTTAAACTGTTTATCCCAAATTTCATTCCTTCACTAAAATTTCTTATTATCAACTTTCAAGATAATACTTATCCATATTCATCTTATCAAAAATTCAATCACATATCTAACTCATAATTCAAAACTCATATATTCATATTCCGGTATTATCCCACATTTTTTTCACGTTAAATTTCATTTAGCAAACTTGTTTCTCCCGGTGAACACTTCGGAAAGTGACAATATCCGGTGGTTTTAACACATAGCTCCACACTATTGGGCTAACATGTAATTGTGGCATACGCACTTAGTGCCACTTTTCAAATTAACATGTATAACCGTGGCATATCCACTTAGCACCACGTTACATGTTTAACCGTGGTATATCCACTTAGCACCACGTCAATGAATCAATATATGTAACTGTGGCATATCCACCTAGCACCACTTACATGTATCAATATGTGTAATCATGCTATATCCACTTAGCACCACGTTACACGTATAACCGTGGTATATCCACTTAGCACCACGTTTTTCCATTCCGAAGGTTCAACCGAGATTTCCTCATTTAATCTCAATTCATCAACCACAAATCACCGTTTGTGTCCATTAATTGAATAGTACTAAAACTTATTTCATTTGCACTCTCTTCACAAGTCCATTTCATTTCACATGTCAAACATGTACTCATGAGTTTCGAGTACATACCTGTGCTATCTCTTAGCACAACCACTCATGCAAATAGGACAATCATATGCAAGATCTCATATTCTCGGTAATCACCCATTTCTTTTAAATATCATATTCCATCAAATTTCTATTAACATCGAATTCATACAATTATAACAAATTATATTTCATATATATCAATAATAACATGAATAATAGGCTTATTAAATCACGTGAACTTACCTCGGATCCAGAAATGGCAATTTACCATTCTAGTCCATAACCTTGTATTTTCCCTATTTAAGCCCAAATCTTGATTTCCTTGATCTATAATATCACATTTAGCCTAATAATTAGTCACATTATTCATATGGGTCTAAAAATCATATTTTTACAAATTTGCATTTTGACCCCTAAACTTTTGCATATTTGCACTTTTTCCCTAAGGTTCTTAAATTAAAATTCTTTCTAGTTTCTTACGTTTTATGACATGCTGATCATTTTTCCCTTCTATAGCAACATCAAATTCTCACTCTAACATGTACTTATGAACATTAGGTATTTTTACCGATTATGTCGTTTTACTCGTTTTCACGTAAAATCGCTTAACAAAAGTTGTTTAACACAATTTCAAGCTTCATATTCTAACATTAAACATCAAAATACATGCATATCATTCATGGGTAAATTTTTAAACATAAATCCTAGCTCAAAATAATGGTGGAAATGAGCAGATCATGTTACCGGGATTTCAAAAATACATAGAACATTAAAAACGGAGCTCGGAATCACTTACTATTAAGCTTGGAAGCTTAGTCAAACCCTAAACATGGCTGTTCTTGGTACATTCTTCTGTAGCAAGAAGAAAGGGACACATTTGGGGTTTAAAATTTGTCTTTAATTCATTTTACCCCTAAATGACCAAAATGCCCTTTGTACTATTCTTTCAAATTTTACCCAACCAAGGCCATTTTTGTCCAAAAAGTTATACAATGGTTTAATTATCATTTAAGGACCTCCCATTTAAAATTTCATGACAATTACATACCTATAACATGTAAAACTCAACTTTTGCACTTTTTACAATTTAGTCCTTTTTACTAAATTGAGTGCCCAAACGTCGAAATTTTTGAATGAAATTTTCACAAAATTCTTCCGTGAAATCATAGACCATAAAAATATAATAAAAATGAAATTTTCCTCATCGGATTTGTGGTCCGAAAACCACTGTTCTGACTAAGCCCAAAAATGGGATGTTACATCAGATTTATGAAATTTTGTGTCTATATGATTGTTGGATTTCTTTGAATACTAGTCTCCACTAATAGGAATGAGATCCGGTTTATATATTGTGATTTCTTGGGAAAGCTAAAAGAGGCTTTGAAATTTAAAGGCAATTGAGAGTTGATTTGGTAATCAATCGGATTGTGTGAAATTATAGAGAGTGTAAGGCTAAGATGAACTAGCTAGTTTTATTATTCGAATTCAAAAAGATTCAAGTATGTGCGTATATGTGACATGATGGCATAGATCGGACCATTGTGTATATGAACTCTCAGATGGAGGTTGAAATTCAGCCGAGGTGGGGTATAGCAATGAACCGCTTATGACACTGATATGAGAAAGTAAAGAGATAAGTATTAGAGGCACAGTCGAGTGAAAGTTCTTTAGCGATGATTATGGGAAAGAGAAGTTTATGTGAATACCAAAACCACTTTTTCGGTAAGATTTTCAAGGAAGAAAATCCCTAAGGGGGAGAATTGTAACAGCCCGATTTTTGGCCTAGTCAGAACAGTGGTTTCTGAACCACTATTCCAAGGCCGGAGCAATTATTTTTAATGTTATTTTATGTGTTATAGCATGATTATATGAGTGCATGAAAATTTTGGTGAAATAAGCGATTGCTTGCTTAATTTTGAAAAAGGACCAAATCACATAAAGTGCGAAAGTTTCGTTCTACTAGCTAAAGGTGTCAAATGGCTATAGAAAATTAAAATAGGGGCCTTTATTGAGTAAATAGACCATAAATATGTTAGTGGTTATCAAGGAGACAAAAATATTGTAGAGTCAAAGTTAGATGAAATGTTGGTGACTAATTTGACTAGTAATATAATAAAATAAAGAAAAAAGGTATCATCTTTCATCTTCCTTCTTCCCCACCAAAAATACCAGCAATGAGGGGGTTTTGAAAGCTCAAAAATATCAGCAACTTATATCCCTTACAAGTGATTTTGATGGCCTTTCTTGATAATTTTTGTACTTTTGGGGACCCTTGTAGCATAATCTAGCTAATGAGGGGACTATTTTTCAAAATGGTTGAAAGTGTAGGGTTTTTCCATGAGATTATTCATGTTGTTTTCTGAAATTCTATGGAAGAAAATGAATCTTGATTGTTAAATAAACAACTTTTGTAAAAAGATTTTCATGAAAACGCCTAATATGGACCATTTTGTAAAGTTTGTTAAATGGATGGGAATCGTGTGAAATAATTGGAATTTTGAGTTTCTACAAGAGTAATAAAGGTTGGACTAGGCTTGGCTAATGAGGAAATTTGATAAAAAATTGTTTTACGAGCCTAGGGGAAAAATTGTATTTTTTGTGAAAGTCTAAGGGCAAATTGGTCATTTTGCCAAAGTATGAATTGTCGAACGTTTAATTTAATGTGATGATTAAATGAGTAAATTTTATTATTTTAGATCAAGAAAATCGAGATTCGGGCTTAAATCGAGAAAGTACGTGGTTTAGGATAAAAAGGAAATAATCAGTCATTTTTGCATTCAAGGTAAGTTTGTGTCACTAAATAAGCATATTATCAGTGTTATTGTTAATATACTTGAAATCTATCTTGCTATGATTGTATTGAATTATATGTGTTGATGATATAGAGTATGAGAAAGTGATGCCAAATGTTAATGACATTTATGTGATGATTGGATACATTGGAAATTTGATAGAATATGATATTCCATTGAAATGAGTAAGATGTGCGTAAATATTACAACTTTATTGTTATTATGCATTTAATGATTGATTTTTCATAAAATGTTTGAATGTGGCTATGAGTAATGTATGATGAGATTAATACGGAAAACTCTCGGTTAAACCGTAAGAATAGATCAGATATTCATGCCATGATGCTAGGGAGATATGAGAGCTAGTGTAAGACCATGTCTGGGATATGGCATCGACCTCGAGATATGAGAGCTAGTGTAAGACCATGTCTGGTACATGGCATCGGCCTCGAAATATGAGAGCTAGTGTAAGACCATGTTTGGGATATGGCAATGGCCTTGAGATATGAGAGCTAGTGTAAGACCGTGTCTAGGACATGGCATCGGCTTGATATGTGTCAGTGTAAGACCATGTCTGGGAAATGGTATTGGCACTGATAGATGAGAGCCAGTGTAAGACCATATCTGGGACATGGCATTGGCCTCGATATACGAGAGTCAGTGTAAGACCATGTCTGGGACATGGCATTGACTTTGATGTGAAGACCATGTTCGGGACATGGCGTCGGCATTTTACCCTATGCTTGAGGCTTATTGAATACCCTATAGTACTCCAAATGGTTCAACGAGAAATTTATGGTTTATGTCAGAATAAGAGAGGTTATGACCATGATGTGAGTGATACACGTACTTATATGAAATTCAAGAAATGTGTGTTCAATGTATGTTGTATGATTAGTAAGGAATGAAAATGAGTAAGCTATGTTTATGATCATGTTGAAAGGGTATAGGTATGTACTAAAAATTCATGAGTGATGAGCTCGATGTATATTGGACTTTTGGTAAGAATGTAAATGAGTAAGTCATACCTATGAGAATGACTGTGTGACAACCTTGTAAATATTAGGTCGATACCTATGGTGTATAATTATGTGGTAAATTTGATGGATGATTAAGTGTGAGGCTTTTAGGTCGAATTAAATTGGGACATGATATGTTTATCCCTTCACCTTATGGCCTAATGAATATGAAAAGAGAAATTGATTGGCATGAAAGCCTATTTTAAAGATAATTATGAAAGGGTAAAATTAGCATTGAAACAGTTTTGGACACCAGCAGCAGTCCAACTTTGAAAATCCACGAAAAATTCTAGAAATTGAATTAGAGGCTGAATAAAATATGAAATTAAAGATTATTGAGTCTAGCTTCATATACAAGAAACGGTGTAAGAAAAAGAAGTTCATATTATGAGATATTTAAATTTTTGTGAGACAAAGTCAGAATAATTTCGAAATCCCCTATTCTGATTTTGGAAAATCATTAAAAATTGTTAAAAAAATAAACATGGGTTATAATTTATATTATTAGAATTCTTAATGAGTCTATTTTCAAAATAAATAAAAGGGAACATCATCTGAAATCCTTATGAGGAGATAATTAATTTTTAGTGAAGAGGGGTCAGAACTGTTGGAAAGCAAAATAGGGGTGAATTTAAAGAATAAAATGTACTTATTGGCTACACCAAAAATTCTAAAATTTTTATGGTAAGGATATATGTGAGTCTAGTTTCAAGAAAAATTAGTGGATCTTAATTTGGAGTTTCTTAGCTCTATATATAAATAATTTAGTGACTATAACTTGAGAAAATAGCTTGACTTGAACATAAGTAAAAGCGCAAATATTGTGGTATTACCTTGAGAAGCAAGTTGATAAATTGCTTATTAATTTCATACGGTCTTACTAAGCTATAAAGCTTACTCCCTTCCTTTCCTTTTTCTTTAGTGTTGGCAGGTTAGCTCAGGGTTGGAGGTAGTCGGAGGCAGCACCACACTATCAAACCATCACCTTTGGAATATTGATATACATATGCTAAGCGCCTTCAAGTGAGTGGCATGTATAGGGACTTGGTTTTTTTTTTATGATATGTGTTAACATGACTAGCCAAATGTATTGGCCTATATTGAGTTATTTGTATAGGGCCATGAAGAGTGGCTCATATTGATTATGATTTGTGAGCCTATCTATCTACGCTATGTTCTAATGCTAGTGATGTAATTATGCTTGTTGGCCATATATGGTTGGTGTTATGAAATATGTGCATGATTAATGTTTTATGACCAATCTAAATGGTCATGGCCATGAATTAAATGTGTAATATGGAAATAAAGATGTGAATGATTAAGGGTAACTTAAAGGCTTGGAAAATAGTCTAAGTGTTGGCCACACGGGCTAAGACACGGTCGTGTGTCTCAACCGTGTGGGGGACAGAGCCTTAGCACACGGGCGTGTGGCTTGACCGTGTGGTCCAAATTATTCGCTGACGTCATAGTCGGAGAGTTACACGGCCTGAGGACACGAACGTGTCGAAGGCACATGGGCATGTGACCTTGCGTCATGGAAAATTTTTTTAAGTTTTCCCAAAACTTTCTAAGGTTCTCGGTTTAGTCTCTAACTACTTTCAATGCATGTTTAGGGAATTGTAGGCCCGTGTATGGGATATTATGCATGTGTATGAAAAATTTTGATACAAATGAAATTTTGTAGCCCGATTTTTGCATGTTTGTGAACGATTAAGTCCGATAATGCCTCGTGCCCTGTTCCGGTGTCGAACACGGGTAAGGGGTGTTACATCACATGCCTAACTTAGATGCACTTCACTTTTTTCTATTTCAATTATAAATTTCATAAAGTTCATAATTTAGTCCTTAGCATCATGAAAATTTAATATTTACTATGATTTCACTTCGACATCACTTTATGTTTATTTCCCTATCATATTATACTTCAATTAAGTCTTCCATCATAATATTTTATTTCGCATATCAAAGTATTTTACACTTTATTTTACTAATTTACCACAAATTCCATAAAGTTTATGTTTTAGTCCTTAGGTAACAAGAGAATTCAAGGATGTTTACCTCTTTACAACCTTTAATCACTTGTTTTTCTCTTTCCTTTGCCAAGAACATAAAACTTTCCATAAGAAATATTTACGTTAACATCATTTCTATACCATTGTAACAAGATCAAACTTGAAAACATAATAAAACTTTGATATTCATACCTTGTTCTCTTGATTTCAAACCTTATTTTGATTTTCTCTCTCTTCAAACATGAACACACAACTTCTACACTTGAAAATCATCTTCTTATGACTTTGTTTTCTTGATTTCACTAAGGATTTCTATGGAAATTTGATCATTTCTAGCTTGGATTTGATGGTTATGGTGAAAATGACTAAAATAAATGAAAATGAAAGTTTTGCCTCATATATGGATGAAAGTGATGTAACAATGGAAGATAAATGATGGAAACTTCTATACTTTTCTAATCAAATATCTAATTATTTAATTAATAAAATAAATATTAAAATAATTCAACCAATCATTTCTCAACACCTTTCATCCTTAATCACTACACTTAATATTTATCTAAATTGGGAAATGACCATTTTGCCCTTCATAATTATCTACTGTGACAGCCTTAATTTGGCCCTAGTCAGAAAGTGGTTTCGGGACCACAAAACCGAGTCATAAAAATAATTAACCGTTATAATCTATGCTTACTGTATGTGTACATGCACGTGTGAAAGTTTCATGTTTTAATTTGGTCAATTGTATGTGAAATTATTAAATAGGACTTATGTGAGAAAATTCTGAAATGTGATAGGTTAATCTTAAGTGGCCTATTAATGCATGTGACAAAGAGGATGGACTTGCATGTCAAATATTCATTTTATTTAGGTAGTGGCCGGCCATGATGATATGTTATATAGAATATATGTATTATTTAATTATAATGGCTTTATAATTTTAAATTAGTAATGAATTAATAAAAAGAAAATGGGTGATGAAAACAAAGCTTCACCTTTGTTCTTCTTGGCCGAAATGTAAGAGAGGAAAGGGGAGAAAACTTCATTCGGTTACCATAGGCTTAAATCAAGGTAAGAATTTTTATTAGTTCTTAAAATTTTAGTTGTTTTTAAGTTAGTTATCAAGTTCTTATTTCAACCCATGTTAAAATTTTGAGTTTTGGGAGAATTTGAGCTTTCGGTCATGGTGGGAATAAAATAAAATGAGTATATGTGTTAATTACCTTGTATTTGAAGTTTTGAAGAATAGGTAGTGATTAATTAAAATGATGAAGGTTAAATCTTTAAATTTAGTTGAATTTAAACATTTGGCATTACCTATGATATTAGATATGAGTGCATGAAAGGTTGATTTTGAGTAGTTAGGTGTGTTAAAAAAAAATTGATGATTTGGGTGGTATCTATGGTTGATTCGGTTATGGTCTTTGCATGAGTAAAATATACATATGGAAATGGTTGTATTTTAATTGATATTTGTGTTCAAAATGGTTCAATTTTTTTTAGCCACATGTGCATAAATTGTAATGATAGAATAGATAATATGTACTTGAGTATTCGGTTATGGTTTTAGGTTCGAGTTGATGGATATGTAAAAATTAGCTTTTGGTATGTATTGATTTAGTATAGGAGTTCGAAAATGGCTTAATTTTCATGTTTAAATTCGGTTATATCCGATCTTGGTTGGAATTATTTTGATATGCATATTATAAGGTATATATGATTTGTGTTTTGGTTGCATAACTATATTTGGTTAATAATATGAATGCAAAGAGTTGTGATTTAGTATATTGTAATAAATCTGAACGGGACAGCAGCTGTAAAGTGATTTTGGAAAATCACCATAAATTGTGAGAGTGGAGTTAGAAGATGAATAAACTATTTAATTAAAACTTAATGAGTCTAGTTTCAAATGAAATCAACGAGAACATATTTTGACTTCTGTACAATTAGAAATTTGATTCGTAATAAAGGGTGGTCAGATTAGTCAAACAGTGAAACAGGGGGAAACTTTAAGAAAAATCTGGTATTGATTGGCCAAACTAAAAATTCTGAAAACTTTATGGATAAAATATATATGAGTCTATTTTCAGGGAAATTTTACGGCAATTGATTGGGAGTTTTGTAGCTCCAGTTACAAATAATTTGGTGACTGTTGCTCAGGAAGACAGCTTATTGTGAATTTGTGATTATGTGGTAATCATTGATAAAAATTTGTTAATGAGTTGCTTAATGTTTTCTTATAAACTTACCATGATCTATGTGTGTGAAAGTCGAATATATATATTATATTTCTGAAGAAATGCTTGAATAGTCAAATAATGACTAGTTTAAAATTTTTGAATTTAAGCTCAAGAGCAAAGAGGGTCGAAGTTGGATAGGGGAAAAGAGAAAGTAATTGAGTAGCCTTTCCTCAACCATTCAAGTATATCCGAGGTAAGTTTTGAATAGTCACATTTAGTACGTAATTGATAATGTCTTGATATGTGTATGATAACTGTACTGCGATCTATTGATTCTATTTGAATATAGTTGAGTGACAAATAATTTATGTTTAAGGCTTAAAGCCGAATAGACATTAGAAGTTAAGCTTGGAAAGTAAATGGACTTATATTCTTATGTATGTTATTGAGCCAAAAGTTATATGAATGATGCCCATGTTATGCTATTATTCGAATGGAATAAATGAACTATGATTGTGAGATGTTATGTGAATTGAATTTTCTTGCGAATAAGTATGCATGACATTCAGTGATGTATATCCGGACTTAGGGTCTGCAGGCTATGTGCTGGAATTATATCCGGACTTAGGGTCCGCAGGCTATGTGCTGGAATTATATTCGGACTTAAGGTCCGCAGGCTACGTGCTGGAAATATGTCCAGGCTAAAGTCCCGCAGGCTTCGAGCTGGTATTATACCGGGTTTAAATTCCCGCAGGCTTGTGCTGGTAATTGGTTTCAAGTCCTAATACCTAACAGGCTTAATGCCAATAAGTTAAGTAAGATTACGATATTGAATGTTCGCAGTAAACCATCGTCGAGTAAGTACTATACATTTAAAATATTCAGGTATGTATTACTTACTCATCGGTGAATTGATTTCGAAGTGAATCATTAGCATCAAAGAAGAATATATATAAATATGATTGGTGGTTATATTTGTGAATATGAGAATGATTTAATCGGTCATGGTATATTTGTATATGAATTATATGTTAAAATTTCTTTATGTACTCGTGTACATTCAGTCAATGATTTTTGTGAATTATTAGTACTAAAGAATGATACTTAAGTGTGAATGAATGTTTCGATTTTGGATAAGTCTTTAATTGTTTGTGATGCTTAAAACTTACTAAGCTTTGAAAGCTTACTCTGTTCTTTATTTCTCTGTTTTATAGATTGTTGATTTTGGCCACCGACTCGGGGATCGTCAGCAGTTCATCACACTATCGATCTTTTTGGTATAGTTATATTTTGGACTCGATATGGCATGTATAGGTTAGGCTGATGATAACTATGTTTTGAAATTGTAAATATTTTGGCCATACGAAAATGGCGTATAACTTAAATATCAGTATGTATTTCAGCTCGATCTCTGTTTATGTTTATTGACACTGTGAATGAGATAATTAAATGTTTAGTTGGGTAATACCTCTTAACCTTAATCCGACATTCGGATTCAGGTTAGGGGTGTTACATCTACAATGTCATTCTTTAATCAATATTCATTTTTTGTAAATTTACAATTTAGTCCCACATTTTTTCCACTTATTCATTTGGTCCATGTTTACCAATTTTTTGTCACAAGGAATTTTAAGTTATTTTCACTTTTGGTCCTTCAATTTTCCCATAATTATAAATAATTATAAATTTTATTCAAACCTGTCCATAACTATAAATAAGTAATCAAAAACTTATTTCAAGCTCATTAGCTTTTTTTTTTTTAAATTCTTTTGGGTTTGTTTGGATTGCACATAGTAATTGGATAAAAATGTAATTACTAGGGTAGTAATTAGACTTATAACCACAAAGAATTATAATTCCCTAAACGTGTTTGGCTGATAGAGTGTAAGTACATCGTAATTCTTTATGCCATGTTTGGTAAAACAAAATGTAATTACACAATTACACAATTTATAGTTTTTAAAATATATATTGATTATTAAATTATCATTATGATCAAAAAAATTTAAACAAGTAATGGAAATCAAAATAAAACCATCATATATAATATATCAATTCAAAAAAGTAGTCAATAATAAAATTACTAATAAAAATAATAAGACAAATAAACATTATATGCAATTTTATCTAATTGATCTAGCATTTCATATTCATTTAGTTATTCCTTTTTAACATTGAAAATATGCAAGGTTAAAAATAATAGAAAATTTAAAATATAAAATTAATTTAGTGAAAAACTTATGGTAAGTTATAACTTTTTTTTATAATACCTAAATTAAATTAAAATAATATAAAATTTATAATATAACATTTATAAAAATAGTTTTATAAAACATCAAATAATTTTCATAATGTTTTTTATAATTAATATAAATTTTTAACATAATTTTAGAAAATTATTTTTTTATAAATAAGTTGACAAAATATGACAAAATACTGTTTATAACACAAATTATTTTTATAATATCATTTTTATTATAACTTTAAATTTTTTTAGATTTAAATAATATAAATTTTGGTTATAACTTAATAAAATGTAAAAGAATTTATAATATAATTTAATATTTATAATATAACATTAAAAATATTTTACCATAACCATCCCGAATACCTATATGTAACACCTATATGTGTTCATACTTATAATAAAATTTTCATAACATTTATATAAAATAAAATAAAATTTTAAAGTTAAATCATATATAAACGTTTGGAAAGCCATAAAATAATTAGTTACGGCATAACTACCTATATAATTACTCTAATTCTCATCATTTCCTTAAAAATTAAAAAATATAATTAAAATACTTCAAATCCAAACATGGCACTTCTATGTAATTACACTATCTTATAAAATTTGTTTAAATAACTTTTCAAACACTATCTTTAAAAAATTGTTATTTTTAATTTAGTATTAAAAAATTTTATATTTTTCTTATATTAAAATTTTAAATATGAACAGTTTAAATTATTTTTAATAATTATTTTGTATATTATCAATCAAATTAAAAAACTTCAAAAATGGTATTGAAAAATAAAAACTAATAAAAATAAAACACATGACCACCTCTTAAACATACTAGTGAAAATAAAAAATTACACTACTATTATACTGGAAAATAATCTATTTTCAAATAAACATTTTATATTATAAATTATATTATAAAATTTCATACTAACGTGCCTAATTTCTTATTTAAACCTAATTTTGAATTTAATATATTTTTCAATCTTGTCAAATATCAAGTTACTGTTGAGCGAATCTATTAACCACCCTTGACAGTTTATTTCTTTATTTATTTTTCTATAAGCCACTTGGCTGTTGGAACTTAGAAGATTAAACGACATGCCATTATCTCGCTCGATACCAAAAATGAAAACTATCTTAATTTATATAATACTGTAACTGCCACGGACAGAATGCATGGATTTCTTGGGTGAATTAGTGTACAAGTGTGTTGCCACTCAAATTGGTGCAAAGAGAATGCATCTAGCAAGAGGTCAAATCTCTATCTAAAAGAAAAAGGAACAATTATTTTTTTAAAGGAGAAAATAGTGAAAATAGATCAATTTTAGGAAAAGAATGCTTCCCAAAATGCAGTCAACTGGAGAAAGCAAGTGGTGTGTCATTGGATCAAAAGCTTTAGGAGATTTGTATTATTGGGGTTTTGCCAGCAACTTCCGAATACCATGATTTCCAGGCTTCCATGTAATGAGAAAAGAGATCCCTTAAAGCTGAAAATATGGCAGCAAATTAGACTAGTATAAGAATCATTAATAATTGCTATTGAATGACTAGTAAGGAAAATGCCTAAAGATAATGCAAACATCTGAATTGAGACAAGCCTATAATGCAAATAACAGAAAAGAGATGAACGGGCTAAAAGTATTGACAATGAATGGAGGAACCAAAATTGCAAAACATTGACTATAAAATCATATTACATCTTTTATATACGTGCTACGCTATTGATAAGGAAGAATAAATATTAACCATAACATCAAATACTCAATCCATAACATCATATTATTATCAAAGCACCATGTGAACTGATATAGCTTTTGAATAGAATTCCCCTCAACTCAAATGTAAATTTAAATATTCGTATGCGTACTAATATTTCTTGGCATTAATAATAGTACTATTAATGCAGCCCACTCATTTTAATTTTTATGATGGACAATTAAACTATACTATACCTTGATTGTGATATTGAGGGCGGTAAGTGGAAGCAAGACTCTCCCAATCATAGACTGGCTTAGCATCATTCTCGGAGTTACTGATCTTAGTCAAGTTTACAGGAGCAAAAGGACCAAACTCGTAGCTCTTTGAAGCTTGTTTCGAATCCTCCAAACGGCTTCTATCATCCGCAGGCGCCAAATTTTCCACTTTTTCATGCTTTTGCTGCGACTTGTTGAAATTCTGATCATTTGAAGAATCAACCTTATTCTTCTTGAAACTGACGTTGGTGACATCAGTTCCGAACGCCCTTTTCCTAGACTCATTAAGAACCAAGGCATCAGCAGATCCTTTCTCTGATTTTCCTCTTAGCCCCAACCACCTAAACGCAGGTTTCCGGGTATCTACAGTGTGAGTCTGCACACAAATTTATTTAAAATTAGGAAACTTCAAGCACTGTAACTTAAATCTTTGACTATAACAATTCCATGGCAGCAGATATTGACGTTTAAACAATTCTAAGCCATTGTTAGTTTTCCCAGTTAACTATTTACCTTCTCAATAAGATTCATGGAAGACAACACATTTGCAATGTCATACAACCGCCTTACTTTTGCTGTTGAATCATCAAATGAACAACAAATTAGTTAGTCTTTTATCTCTTTGTACAAGTTCCTCAGTTCACAATGAGGGTGAGTAAAAGTTTCGGATTATTACTTCTCATTACTGAGGTATTGTGAGCATTCCCAAGCAACAACCTCGCTGCTTCATCAAGGGAGATCAACTCTGCCTGGCAAGCATTTACTTAGAAACATCAAAATGATGACCATAACAGAGTAATTCCATGGCAAATCATAGAGAGCAAAGAACAAGGCTCACACTAGAGCAGAGAAAAAGCTTGACAAAATTCTGAGTAAGTAGCCCCAGGGATTTTTCCCTTCGGTTATCTGCAAATATCAGAATATAATCCATAAGATCTCTTCATCAGTTGCAAATTAAAACCCATCAGATTTCACTAAAATCAGCGTCTTGAAGATTAATTGTTTACATATCAAATCAGAGCAGACCATTTCTATTGACATAAATAAAACATAATTTTCTTCGGGGAATTACAGAGAACGAAATTGATATAATTGAAATTTACCAACTTTCACCGATGAGGACTTAAGAATAGAGGTAGATTTTGAAGTCTCAGTCTGGCTCCCAGTGATGGGATTAAAGAAGCGTTCATCCTCTTCATCGTCGTCATCATCATCTGAGACCTGAAACCATTCCAATCACAAGGCTTTTTTGTAAGCAAAAATGAAAGGATAGATGAAAAAAAGGGTTAAATAACCTTTCTGCTTACCTTTGCAATGTTGTGTACATCGAATTTTTTGAAATTGCTACTGAAACCTTCTTCCTGACAAAAAAATGAAACCATAGAAGTAAAAGAATCAGTTCAATTTCAAACATCTTTTACAACATTAGACTAAGCAAAACAATGAAAGAGGATACTTTGAGCTTACCTTAAGATTTTGTAAAGCCTTAGGAATTGCCCCAAAACCTTTCCATGTATATTTGTTCTTAGCCTTTCTTGTCAGAACCTAAAAACATTAACGTAAAAAAAAACCATTTAAATGTAAACCATAAATCAAAATCAGAGAAAATGAAGCGAATCTTAGAAAAGAAAATTACCCCAACACTTTCCAAAACATTAACAATATCATAGATCCGCCGTCTCTCAACTCCTTAAAATATCACAAAAGAAAAAAAAAACAAATCTTCAAAAAAATTATTAAAAAAAACATAAAAAAGGTAAATCTTTGAATTGAAAAGAAAGTACCTAATCTTGCAGCGGCTTCGTCAAGACCAATGAACTCAATGCCATCCTTATTATACATGCTCAAGAAACTGCAACGTCAAAATTGAAAAGAATAAAAAAAAGTAAATCTTTGAATTGAAAAGAATAAAAATAGACTTTGAGAAAGGGGATTGTGATTTACTTGGAGCAAAGGAGGCCCAGAGATTTCTGCTTGCGACTATACGTGTAATGACGAGAGGAAGATTCAGGAAGAGATGAAGAAGAAGACACCGGCATGTTTACGGCGGAGAGAAATGGAAGGGATTAAAGGACGTGGAGACGAAGAGGGTGGGCGGAAGTAGGCGCTAAAGAGATGAATAAATAAAAAGAAGGAATTGAGTCTTGAGTAAAGGATTGGGTTGGCGGGGTGAGAAATTTTGAAAAAGAGGGAGGGTTCTTTATTTTTTTTCGTTGATTCGGAATCGGAGGGATGGGAGTTTAAAATTTTGAATTATGGATTTGGGGTAAGCGGGAATTTTAATTCTGTTATAACGTCTATGGTAGCAAATTTGCACGCTCCAATCCCGTAATCATATCACATATGACGCGCTTCTCTTTGGTTTTTGGTTTAATTTACCAACAGTCATTTAATTATGTATAAGTTTTTGTTTTGGTCACCCAATTAAAAAAGTTTCAATTTACTCACTATTGTTTTTGAAATTATTTTTTTGTTACCCAACCATGAATAATAAATTTAGTCATTAACTTCTATGCATTCTGCCAATTCAATCATGATTCTATATAAAGATTATAAAAAATCAAAATTCTTTAAAAAATTAGACAATTCTAAAATAATATATAGAAAATGTAATTTTCAAAATTATAAAATCAAAATTCTTTTAAAAAATTAGAAAATTCTAAAATAATATGTTCTCCAAACTTATTTTGCTATTCAACTTATCTATCAAAATTTAGTTAAGGTGATTATCATTTTTTCACTTGCTAGCCTTTTCTATTCATTTGTTGGGTATTCATACAAGTCATTAAAATCTTTAATATCATTTTTGGGTTATGCACACTTTCTGTCAAATTGGCTACACTTAGGGTGGGTTTGGATGGGTGTGGGGTGTGTTGCATTTAGCTTACTTTTTGTCTCACGTTTTATCATCGCTATAGTATCTAATTTCACTGCCACTGCTATTTTTACACTAACTGTAGGTAAATGTACCACCCATCCAAATTCACCCTTACTCTCATTAAACATGGCTCACAATTGCATTACTCGTTTTCTCCTCACATGTTATTCACATGGCATCTTAATGGCAAGTTCTTATTTCACTAGCTTGTTTTTATCTTATTTATTTAAGTATAGTTCCGCTTACAATCAATTATTCATCTACTTCACATTTTAACTAAGTGTAACATCTCCACATTTTAACTAAGTGTAACATCTCAATTTTTAGAAGTTTGATCTTGGTTCGGATTTTTTAAATTGAGCCATTTCGAAAAGTTGAACTGAGAGATTTTCATGAATGGGCATGGCGGTGGATTAGTGGTTTATTAATTAGGTACTATTCATTAATTAGAGGTATTGACTAGTTAGATTTGAGAAATTAGAATTTAAGGCCTATAACTTATTTTTACGGTTAGCAAAATCAGTGGGGTTAATTGCAATGACTAGAAAGTTAGTGGTATCAAAAAGTATAGTTTTGGGATTTCGATTTCATAAACCGGACTCGTAAATATTTTTTATTAAATATTTACGGAGTTATAATTGAAGTGAATTGAATTTCGGTGGGGTAATTTTATTGAATTAGGGCTTAATTAGTGTATAGGGGCTAAATCGCGTAAGTACTAAAAGTACGAATTGTTATTAAATTATAAAGTAGAGCATGACTAAGGGACTCTTGAAGCAAATAGTCCAATGGTTTAATAATAATGGATGGTAATAAAGTGATTAAAGATTAAAAAAATTATAATTAAAATAAAACATTAAACAAAATCATGATAACCAAGTGTATTGAAAGAGAAAGCAAAACTTCACTTCACATTTTCTAACATTTGAAACAAAGAGAAGGGGAGAAGATGGAACGATAAGGGTTTCCAAATTTTCAAGCTTAAATTGGTTAATTCAATTTAGTCATTTTTTTGTAATTTTTATGTTTTCAAAATGCTTGTAGCTCAAGCTAGTTGACCCTTGTGGAATTTTTCAGTATTGTTAAATAATTAGAAAGTTGTCATTATTAGGTAGTTGAAGCTTTTGATGATATTTTGATAGATTTTAAGTTTAGAATTAAAAAGGAACTAAATTGTAAAGCCAATTGATGATTTTGTGCATTAGGGACTAAAATGCAAAAATTGTGATATTTGTGATGTAATTGAGAAATAAGAAGTCCTATAACGACTCTAGTGAATTTGACTTTGGATCTGGGGGTTAAATGTGAGATTTATGCTACATTTCTCCCCCCTTAGGGGCTTTCCTCCTCGAAAGTCTTACCAGTGAACAGATTCGGATATTGGCTTCTCATGGTTTCTTCTGGTTCCCATGTAGCCTCTTCTACACCATGTCGATGCCATAAAACTTTTATTAAGGCCACATCTTTATTCCTCAGCTGTTTAACCTCACGAGCTAATATCTTAACTAGTTCCTCTCCATAGGTCATGTCCGGTCAAATTTCAATCTCAGTCTACGAAATCACGTGAGAGGGGTCTGATCGGTATCGCCTTAACATAGATACGTGGAACACATCATGAATCTTTTCCAGTTCAGGTGGCAATGCCAAGTGATAGGCTAACGGTCCAACTCTTTCAATGATCTCGTACTGTTTGATAAATCGCGGACTTAGTTTGCCTTTCCAGCCAAATCTCAACACATTTTTCCATGGAAATACTTTCAAGAATACTCTATCTCCAACTTGAAACTCAGTTTCCTTTCTTTTCAGATCAGCATATGCCTTTTGCCTATCTGATGCCGCTTTCAAATAGTCTCGTATCACTTTAACTTTCTCTTCAGTTTCTTTAATTAAATCAACTCCGTGAATCTAATTTTCCTTAAGTTTTGTCTAGTACAATGGAGTTCGGCACTTCCTGCCATACAAGGGCTCATAAGGTGCCATCTTCAAACTCGTCTGAAAACTATTGTTGTAGGCGAATTCTACTAGCGGCAAATATTTTTCCTAGCTACCCTGAAATTCAAGGATGCAACATCGCAACATATCCTCAAGAATCCGAATCATCCGCTCAGACTGAACATCTGTCTGCGGGTGAAAAGCTGTACTAAAGCTTAACTTCGTCCCTGTAGAAGACCCATTTTGCCCGGGCCTTTGAAATTATTTACAACAAATAAATAAATAAATAAACTAAATAAAATTAAATTGTTTGCAGTCCATAAAATACAAACCCAAACTTGAGGCCTAAAACCAAGAATAAACCAGACCCAACAAATAACACAAATCCCAGCCCAAAACAAAAAAAAAACTACTCAGCAAACCCTAAGAGCTTCAGTTGTTGCAGCCTCAATTGCCTCCTCCATGCCAGCACGCCCACAAACAGCTTCACTCCACGCCATACACACCTGCAAAACGAACTAATAACTACAGCAAATAACAGCAAGGATAATTAACAGCAAAGAGATAACAGAAAAGAGGGATGATGAGAGTCTCAATTTCTTTTCATTTTTTGAGGGTTTTCGGCTATAAAAGGCCATTTGTAAACAATGTAAAAAGGGGGATACAAATATGTACAGAGAAGTTTGAATAGAAAAAATAGAACAGTTCAAGAGGTGATTTTAAAATCTCATTTTTCTGTAGATTTTGCTTCGAGTTCTTTGCTTTTTGTTATTTGTGTGTGTAAAAAATAAAATAAGCAGAAGCGAAAATACTTATCTTCTTGAGGAGCCTTCGAATCCTTGTTGACTTCGTTGAAATCAAAGCTCTGATGGGGATTTAGGGGGGTCCGATTTGATAACATGGAGGCAAAGAGTGAAGAACCTTTTGGTTCAGTCGACTGAAGGGGAAAAGAGGTTGAAAAATTTTGAGAGAAAAGGGTTTTGAAAGCTGTTTTGAGAAGAATAATCGGCCAGAGGTTATTATGGCCTTGCCTTTTCACCTTGAAAGGTCAATTTGTGCGCCGAGTCCCTCTTATCCTACATTGATTTGTTTTTCAGCCTTGATTCTGTTTATTTGTTTTTACATTTTCCCTGTGATTTACGCATTGCTGCAATTTGGTCCTTATTTAAATGCTGCGTTTCAAAGCTTGGGATATTTGTATTTTAGATCCCTGACCATTGGTGCATGTTTCATCTTAGTTTAATCTTTGGTTTTATTAATTTTATTTGTTTATAGATCGTCCTCTTAATCTTATTTTTATTTTAATCGAGATTTTATTTACTTATTTATGTTTTTATTCATTTTTATTTAAGATTTTATTATTTTTTTAAATTATCTTAACATCGTTTTAAATATTGCTTTAATTTGTTATTTCATTCATTTGTATAATTGTTTCTTTAAATTGTTTTATTATGTAAAATTTCTATTTTAAAATTTTCTTTATACATGTATTTTTTTATTCAAAATTTATACACTATACATTATATATTATTTTAAAATTTAAATTATACATTATTTTTTATATATATTGTTGATTTCATATTATTTTATGTATACATCACTTCTTGAATTTATTCACATACATATATATTTTTTATATGTTTATACATAAGCTAGCTCTTTTAAAAAGTCTATTTTATTATAAATATATATATTTTCAGCATTTTCATCTGTTATTTTATACATATAATTTTTTTTAAAATATATTTATATATATTTGTGTTTTTAAAATTTATTACATATATAATTTAAGATAAAATTAATTTAATCTTATACTTCATATTTTAATTCCATGTTTATCTTAGCATACAATTGTTTCTAAAATTTATTCATATGTAAATAACTCATATTAGATTATTTTTGCTATAGTCCACGTCATTGATTTCATATTATTCCATGTAAATAGTTTTCTATGTATTCCTTTAAAGTTATTTATGTGTATAATTTATTTCTTTTAAGGACTATATTTAAGTTGTACAATTTACTTATTTTACGAACTTCCATATCTTATTATTTTTGTGCATATATCATCAATACGTATCATTAATCCAAAATTAATTTATTTCATATAAAATTATTTTATACATTGCTTATTTCAAAATTCTTTTTACACATACCTACATATATTAAAACACATGCTTGATTGATAAGCATCACTCAATTCATACATTTTATACATATAGTTTTTGCATACATAATTATTATATACTATTAATCTCATGCTATTTTTTTTACAAATAATTATTTCTATGTACATATGCATGTTTTGTAAATCTATTATCATGTATTTTATTATTCTTTTATATTTTATATAAACTATCATGTATATTGTTAATTTTTAAATGAATTTGTGTTTAAAATATCTTGCATGTTATTCAATTCAAATGTTTTAATACTTATTTCAATAATTATATATTCTTAGTTTTTATGCAAATTAATCTACTCATATAGTATGTATATTATGTGTTCATTAATTCATAATTATTATAAAAATTGTCTTATACTACATCTTTTGCTAATTTCCGCTTTATTTTGTACATGTTTTGTGGGTTGTTTTACATTTATTGTTGTGGTATATTATTTAGTCACTGTTTTATCAATTACTCTCCATTCATGATTAAGAATTTGGTTATATTTTACTTAGAATAGTTGTACATAATTGTTGGATTTATTAAATTGAGGCTTATTGTATCATATTATTTCCTGTTCATTGATCCTTTTCTATGCAAATGTTTCGATACAATGCTTTAAGTGTTCTACCTATTTTAAAACAAATAAATGTGTTTTGAGTGAATTTTCAATTTTCCTTATTATTCAAAAATTCTGAAATAAGGCAATATCCAATATTTGGGAATTCGAGAAATTGTGCTCAATCGTGCTGGGTATGATTTTTTCGGTGAACTAAATATTTGGATAACCTTTTATAATTTTAGTGTACGAGTTTTTGAAAGTCAAAAATCGATCGTATTTTTGAAGGTATAAAGGATCGTATCCAATCGTGCTGGGTATGATGCTGCATATCTTTGAAACGAGAGAATTTTGACAGTTAACTTGAACTATTCACACATTTTAAAGAATCATGCTTTGAAAGATCTTTTTTTCTTAAAATCTTTGATATGAGGATAGCATCGAATCAATTTGGTGCCAATTTTTGGGCGTAATGAGGGTGCTCACCCTTCCTCACGCGTAACCGACTCCCGAACCTATTTGTTTTTGATTTTATGCGAACCAAAATTGTCTTTAATGGAACAAAACATTTTAGTAGGTGGCATAATCACACCTAAACCGAGAGATTGGTGGCGACTCCACATTTTTGTTTTAAAAAGTCGATTCTCGTTTTTCTCTAAAAAAATGGTTTCGACAGCTTGGCGACTCCACTGGGGATTGAACAAGAGGGTCAGGCCATAAAATTGATTATTCACTGTAACACCCCGTACCCGAGACCGTTGCCGGAGTCGGACACGAGGGGTTCACAGACTAAATTCGCTTACTATCGCAGTCCATTTTAAAATTTTCCAGGCAGTTGGCTAACTGCGACACTGTCACCTTAAAAATCATATCTTGAGTTTCACAACTCGAAAATCAGTTTCGTAAATTTTTTCCCTGAAACTAGACTCATATGCCCATCTACATATTTTTTTCTAGAATTTTTGGTCAGGCCAATTAGTACAGTTTATTAGTCAAAGTCTCCCATGTTACAGGGATTGACTACACTGACCTTTGCGCATTACGACTTGGATATCTCCCTGCACAGGGCTTCAATACTGATGCCGTTTGTTTCTATAGAAACTAGACTCAGAGAGGAATCCAGACATATATGGCATAACTCCTAATTATCTCTGGTTAATTTATAATGAATTTCCAAAGTCGGAACAGGGAATCCAGAAACCGTTCTGGCCCTGTCTCACGAGAACCTGAATATCTCTTAACATACTGTCCATATGATCATTTCGTTACTTTCCTATGAAAATAGATTCATCAAGTTTCGTTTACATAATTTATTCACTATTTAATTCCAATCCTACTATTTTTAGTGATTTTCCAAATCTACATCACTACTGCTGCCAGCATCTGCCTTTAAGGTAGACTTTACCTATTTCATAGTTTCCATGATTCAACTAGCCCTTTTTGCATAAATAGCACAAATCATGATAACGATTAACCATTCCATACCAAATGATTATAACATTATGCTCGAACATATATAAGCCATTTTCGCATGGCTATATACATTAACCAAAATATTCTTCCGCCACTAGTCTATTTTATACATGCCATAAGACAATCCGAAACATAGCAGTACCAAACAGTGGATAGTGATAGTGTGACTAGTTGCTGACGATCCCCGAGCCTGTAGCTTCGCAATGAGATCTATAAAACAGAGGAAACAGAGTAAACGGAGTAAGCATTACAATGCTTAGTAAGTTTTAAGCAGTGTCAACAGATAACAATCAAATTATAACATAGTTGTTCGTATTTTTATTTCACTCTTCCTTCGGGCATACCATCCCTTTACCGAATCTGTACATCTCATCATATACAATAGGCAGATAAACTTTCACATAAAAGTGAGCTCATGTGACATAGATATATCGTATGATTTCACATCACCTCTCACACTGATCCGATGTCACATAATCATAGGAATAGTCTCATAGATTGCTCTCGTATGCATCACATAACTACCTTATGATTTAGTGCAAATCAAGCTCACATATAAACTTGGAGTACATACCTGTTTAACCTTTCGCATTGAATATATTTATAAGCAATTCTTATTACGAAGTCTTACCCGGACATAATCTCCACACGAAGTTATCGGGTCTTACCCGGACAAAATCCCCACACGTAGTCATCGGGTCTTTAGAGCTCGGATATAGTACAAGCACGAAGCTTAAGGACATTAATCAGTGATAATATTCTCGCATAAAGCCTGCGGGGTTTTAACCCGGATATAGTACTGACACAAATGCCCTTCGGGACTTATCACATTTACGCACTTTCACATTCATCACATTGGCCACTCGGCCCTGTCACATATATACACTTTCACATTCACACATCGGCCATTAGGCCTTATCACATATATACACTTTCACATTCATCACATCGGCCATTAGGCCTTATTACATATATACACTTTCACATTCATCACATCAGCTATTAGGCCTTATCACCTATATACACTTTCACATTCATCACATCGGCTATTAGGCCTTATCACATATATACACTTTCACATTCATCACATCGGCTATTAGGCCTTATCACACATATACACTTTCACATTCATCACATCGGCCATTAGGCCTTATCACACATATACACTTTCACATTCATCACATCGGCTATTAGGCCTTACTATCATTTCATATTCGAATACTCATAACTTACAATATCACGATTTAGAATTCAAGTATGGGTTTAATCAATAGCTTATGAGCAACTAAAACAAGTTTATCAAGGTTCACAACATAATCTCAAATTCAGCACAAGCTGTTTTTCCTGAGCAATAGTCACTAAATTATTTATAACTGGAGCTACAAAACTCCAAATCACTTTCCGTTAATGTTTCCTGAATATAGACTCGTATATCTTCCATCCATAAATTTTCCAGAATTTTAGGTTTGGCCAATCAATACCAGATTTTTCTTAAAGTTTTCCCCTGTTTCACTGCTTGACTAATCTGACCACTCTTCACTACGAATCAAATTTCTCATTATCAGAAATTCCTTTGCTTACACGGTTTCTCTTATAAGAAACTAGACTCATTAAGCTTTAATTTCATGTCTCATTCAGCCTCTAATTCAAATCCATGAATTTATGGTGATTTTTCTAAATTCATGTTACTGCTGCTGTCCTGAGCAGGTTTATCACAATTTTACTCTTCTGACATATCCTTTTAGCACTTCATAATATCATATCCATTTGGCAACATATCATATCAATAACTTACCTATACTTCATAATAACCATTAGGCTATATGCATAAAGATTTACAATAGAGTTATGATTCTTTTAATATGTGCTTAACAGATCATACTCAATCACATTATAGGCTTTAATACTTAAAACTTACCTCGATCGCTAATGTACGTCAATTCCGACTAGTCGACCAATTTCCCTTTTTCCACGATCCGACTTTGTTTCCTTGAGTTCTTGAGCTAATGAACCAAATTTAAACTTATCACATCACTATTGTGTAAAACCACATTCGATTATATTATAATTCAGTTAGCAAGAAATACACTTATTCCTTATAACATTTAGCTTCGAGATCACCACCTCAATCATCTCAAGTACCAAACATGCATTAATACTCTCTTTAGTACAATTTCGTTACTTTAACTAAATACTAAACATATCCTTTTGCTTATCTATACACATCCGCATTTTAACTCATACCAATCATAACAAATAGCATAATATTTGTTAACATATAAAATTATGGTTGACATTACATCATTTACTTCCACTAACCATTTAAGCATAACCTAAGCGCATACATTGCATTGACAAACCAAACCAAAATATCCAATACATAGTCAAACATATAATTGTTATTTCACTCCTTTTCGAACTAATTTATAAAATGCATTCTCAAAGCCATAGCATATCATACATGAAACTTACCAAAGATGAATTAATCATAAGCTATTTATAGTACCTTAACCAAACACAACAACTAACTTCACACATATTTTTTTCTATGCAAATACCAAAGCCGAATCAGCTAAATATACTTATGAATATATATATCATCATCGAAATCACCTAAGCTTAGACATCATTTCTTAATTCCAAGCAAGTTGCCGAATGCAACCTTACTAAATTTTCATGAATTCAAATCATGGATTCAATATACCGTTACCATGAAATCAACAACCAAAAATTCATAGACAATTTAGGAAAAATCACATAAAATCGTAACACAAAAGGCATTCATCTAACACTTGATTTTTAAATTCTAACATCAAACTCAAATTTCTTAGCTTATCAACTCATGGCCGAACATCAATTATTCACCAAAACAAATTTTAACTCATGGGTTTTAGAGAAAATTAAGTAAGGGATTCAATGATACTAAAAATTAACAAAACAACTTGAATTTCACCTTGAATTGTTGCTTCCAAATGGCCGAAACTTCAAAGCCACAAATTTTATTTTCTTTCTCCTTTGTTCGGCCTCCAAGATGAACTACATGCATGTTCTCTTTTTTTTTCTTTCTAATCTCAAGTTACGGCAATGGTAGAGTGAGGATGAACCACCTTTGTTTTTATCACCCATTTCTTCTTTTAATTATTCTTTCTTCCATAATATAAAGCCACTAACTATTATCATGCTAAAATGAAATGCATATAATATCTATCAACTATCATTATGGCCGGCCACTAATTAAAAGTGGTCCATTTGACATGCAAGTCCCTCATGTCAATAACTCATGCATTATTTGGCCACTTTAAATTTCACCTATCACATTATCAAGTCTTATCACATGGGTCCTTTCTTATAAATTAACACCGCCTTGATAAAAATCAAGGCACGAAATATTCACACATACAAATTCCACATACAATAAGCACAGAATATAACATCTAATTATTTTTGTGACTCGGTTTCGTGGTCCCGAAACCACTTTCCGACTAGGGTCACTTTAGGGGTGTCACAACTCTCCCCCCCTTTAGGGATTTTCGTCCTCGAAAATTGGATAACGTCCTCTTATTGAATTATATTCATATAAACATTAGCTCATCGATAGCTATTGTAATTCATTATTGATTTTGCATCGATCTATAAAATCATTTCTTATCTTAAAACAAATACATAAACATTTCTACAAGTATGCACAAATATCTCATTTTCTTGATTTCATAAGCAATAATCACTTAATTTAATTCATAAATGCATTTCAAACACACATTAAGCACATATTAACATGTATAATTCACATCATCAACCCACATATTTGTAACCCACATTTTCATTCATGTATAAGCTGTAACCCAACCTAAAGTACACATATACTCAATATTCGACTTAACTCATTTCCAAAAGAAAAGTCAACTTCCACGTACCTGAACATTTAGTTCATTTAGCACATTCAATCATAGTTAACGTTACCCGTATACAGTCGAATAGGCATAAAGCCTAATGTAATACACTAGCTTGAGATTTATTCTAGCGCATAACTCGTATATCCAAAATTATCAACATTCATCAAAAATTCTTTCAAACTTTCGAATGTCGAAACTTAATCAAAATAATTTCTTGAACAAGATTAACAAAATAGTGTCCATTCAGCAATAGCACATATAACTCTTACAATGCCATATCCTAGATATGGTCTTACATATTCTCACATATCGAGTCAATGCCATGTCCCAGACATGCTCTTACACACTATCTCAAATCAATGCCTTCGTCCCAAACGAGGTCTTACATGAATTCCACTTCACACACTTAGTGCTCACTGACCGATCTCGCACTCATAGTGCTCGGTTAAAGGAAATTCGCACACACACAGTGCCTCTAATTATTCACATACATAGTGCTCTTATGCATTCGTTAATACACATTGATATGACTTAACCAAGTCTATAAACATCATGTATGTGCACTTTTAAACATATCATCTCATTTAAATTTGAATTCGTATAGTAATGAATACTTAAACTTTGCTCAAATTACCGGCACGAAGCCTACTAGGCACGAAGGCCCGAATACATGTCACCAGCATGATTGCTTTTCGGGACCTAGCCCGGATATAACACCAGCACGAATGCTCTTCGGAACTTAGTCCGGATACCTCACTAGCACGAATGCTCTTCGGAATTTAGCCCAGATTTAGTAACTCGCACCAATGCCTTCGGGTCTTAGCCCGGATATATCAACTTGCACAATTGCCTTCGGGTCTTAGCCCGGATATATCAATTCGCACAAATGCCTTCGGGTCTTAGCCCGGATATAATCACTAGCTCAATTGCCTTCGGGACTTAGCCCGGATATCATTCAAATGCTCACGCACACATATATCAACAATCATGACACATCCATATTTCACTTTCGTTACTAAGGCTCAAACACAAAGCATTTATTAAACCTTTCCAATTTCAGCTCAATAGCCACACACAAAGAGCATGATTTCAATTGGCTTTATAACATAGTAGGGTCATTACTCGAAGACTTACCCCTTTCCACTATCCGAAATCGACTCGGTAAGGTCGCACCCTTAATGTAAATAATTGATAGAAATATATATATATAGTGGGTTCGCACACATAGTGCTTAATAATCAACCACGCACACTTAGTGCCATGTACTTTAAACTCGCACACTTAGTGCCATGCATTTCAAGCCCGCACACTTAGTGCCAATCTCACAACCGTGAATACTTATTGCCCGCACACTTAGTGCCAATCTCCCAACCGTGAACACTTATTGCCCGCACACTTAGTGCCAATCTCGCAACCGTGAACACTGATTGCCCACACACTTAGTGCCAATCTCACAACCGTGAACACTTATTGCCCGCACACTTAGTGCTGAAAACCAACCACTCTATACGATTCACTGCCTTTTTACATTCGACAATTTCGTCTCTACATACATATACACATATAGCAATACACATTAGTATATCATTTACATTACTCGAATACAACACAACATGCTTATCGACCATTCAACTTCCAGTTCCATAGCCACATACAAAAATCACATTTATAGTCATAACACTCTTTCAAAACTGCATCACTTATACCCTTATAATTCAATCCAAATCGAAATTCAAATACGAGTACATGATACGTACCTGATCAACTTAATAATTTAGGCATATCTAAGTGAAGTTATATCGCAAATTCTCAAAGTCAGAAGCTTGCTACAGCTCGATCGGGATCAAGATTCATTGCAATACAGCAAACACATTTTAATAGTAAAAATCTTCACACTATCATTTTATCACTTTATGGCATGTATAAATAGACTCACGCGTGCTACGTTAGTCCTAGAATCGACTAAACCTGGCTCTGATACCAATAAAATTGTAACACCCCGTACCCGAGACCGTTGCCGGAGTCGGACACGAGGGGTTCACAGACTAAATTCGCTTACTATCGCAGTCCATTTTAAAATTTTCCAGGCAGTTGGCTAACTGCGACACTGCCACCTTAAAAATCATATCTTGAGTTTCACAACTCGAAAATCAGTTTCGTAAATTTTTTCCCTGAAACTAGACTCATATGCCCATCTACATATTTTTTTCTAGATTTTTGGTCAGGCCAATTAGTACAGTTTATTAGTCAAAGTCTCCCATGTTACAGGGATCGACTACACTGACCTTTGCGCATTACGACTTGGATATCTCCCTGAACAGGGCTTTAATACTGATACCATTTGTTTCTATAGAAACTAGACTCAGAGAGGAATCCATACATATATGGCATAACTCCTAATTATCTCTGGTTAATTTATAATGAATTTCCAAAGTCGGAACAGGGAATCCAGAAACCGTTCTGGCCCTGTCTCACGAGAACCTGAATATCTCTTAACATACTGTCCATATGATCATTTCGTTACTTTCCTATGAAAATAGATTCATCAAGTTTCGTTTACATAATTTATTCACTATTTAATTCCAATCCTACTATTTTTAGTGATTTTTCAAATCTACATCACTACTGCTGCCAGCATCTGCCTTTAAGGTAGACTTTACCTATTTCATAGTTTCCATGATTCAACTAGCCCTTTTGCATAAATAGCACAAATCATGATAACGATTAACCATTCCATACCAAATGATTATAACATTATGCTCGAACATATATAAGCCATTTTCGCATGGCTATATACATTACCCAAAATATCTTCCGCCACTAGTCTATTTTATACATGCCATAAGACAATCCGAAACATAGCAGTACCAAACAGTGGATATGATAGTGTGACTAGTTGCTGACGATCCCGAGCCTGTAGCTTCCAAATGAGATCTATAAACAGAGGAAACAGAGTAAACGGAGTAAGCATTACAATGCTTAGTAAGTTTAAGCAGTGTCAACAGATAACAATCAAATTATAACATAGTTGTTCGTATTTTATTTCACTCTTCCTTCGGCATACCATCCCTTTACCGAATCTGTACATCTCATCATATACAATAGGCAGATAAACTTTCACATAAAGTGAGCTCATGTGACATAGATATATCGTATGATTTCACATCACCTCTCACACTGATCCGATGTCACATAATCATAGGAATAGTCTCATAGATTGCTCTCGTATGCATCACATAACTACCTTATGATTTAGTGCAAATCAAGCTCACATATAAACTTGGAGTACATACCTGTTTAACCTTTCGCATTGAATATATTTATAAGCAATTCTTATTACGAAGTCTTACCCGGACATAATCTCCACACGAAGTTATCGGGTCTTACCCGGACAAAATCCCCACACGTAGTCATCGGGTCTTTAGAGCTCGGATATAGTACAAGCACGAAGCTTAAGGACATTAATCAGTGATAATATTCTCGCATAAAGCCTGCGGGGTTTTAACCCGGATATAGTACTGACACAAATGCCCTTCGGACTATCACATTACGCACTTCACATTCATCACGTTGGCCACTCGCCTGCACATAATACACTTCACATTCACACATCGGCCATTAGGCCTTATCACATATATACACTTTCACATTCATCACATCGGCCATTAGGCCTTATTACATATATACACTTTCACATTCATCACATCAGCTATTAGGCCTTATCACCTATATACACTTTCACATTCATCACATCGGCTATTAGGCCTTATCACATATATACACTTTCACATTCATCACATCGGCTATTAGGCCTTATCACACATATACACTTTCACATTCATCACATCGGCCATTAGGCCTTATCACCCATATACACTTCACATTCATCACATCGGCTATTAGGCCTTACTATCATTTCATAGTCGAATACTCATAACTTACAATATCACGATTTAGAATTCAAGTATGGGTTTAATCAATAGCTTATGAGCAACTAAAACAAGTTTATCAAGGTTCACAACATAATCTCAAATTCAGCACAAGCTGTTTTTCCTGAGCAATAATCACTAAATTATTTATAACTGGAGCTACAAACTCAAATCACTTTCCGTTAATGTTTCCTGAATATAGACTCGTATATCTTCCATCCATAAAATTTCCAGAATTTTAGGTTTGGCCAATCAATACCAGATTTTTCTTAAAGTTTTCCCTTGTTCACTGCTTGACTAATCTGACCACTCTTCACTACGAATCAAGTTCTCATTATCAGAAATTCCTTTGCTTACACGGTTTCTTTATAAGAAACTAGACTCATTAAGCTTTAATTTCATGTCTCATTCAGCCTCTAATTCAAATCCATAAATTTATGGTGATTTTTCTAAATTCATGTTACTGCTGTTGTCCTGAGCAGGTTTATCACAATTTACTCTTCTGACATATCCTTTTAGCACTTCATAATATCATATCCATTTGGCAACATATCATATCAATAACTTACCTATACTTCATAATAACCATTAGGCTATATGCATAAAGATTTACAATAGAGTTATGATTCTTTTAATATGTGCTTAACATATCATACTCAATCACATTATAGGCTTTAATACTTAAAACTTACCTCGATCGCTAATGTACGTCAATTCCGACTATTCGACCAATTTCCCTTTTTCCACGATCCGACTTTGTTTCCTTGAGTTCTTGAGCTAATGAACCAAATTTAAACTTATCACATCACTATTGTGTAAAACCACATTCGATTATATTATAATTCGGTTAGCAAGAAATACACTTATTCCTTATACTTTAGCTTCAGATCACCACCTCAATATCTCAAGTACCAACATGCTTAATACTCTCTTAGTACAATTTCGTTACTTTAACTAATACTAACATATCCTTTTGCTTATCTATACACATCCGCATTTTAACTCATACCAATCATAACAAATAGCATAATATTGTTAACATATAAATTATGGTTGACATTACATCATTTACTTCCACTAACCATTTAAGCATAACTAAGCGCATACATTGCATTGACAAACCAAACCAAATATCCATAATAGTCAACATATATTGTTATTCACTCCTTTTCGAACTAATTTATAAATGCATTCTCAAAGCCATAGCATATCATACATGAAACTTACCAAGATGAATTAATCATAAGCTATTTATAGTACCTTAACCAAACACAACAACTAACTTCACACATATTTTTTTCTATGCAAATACCAAAGCCGAATCAGCTAAATATACTTATGAATATATATATCATCATCGAAATCACCTAAGCTTAGACATCATTTCTTAATTCCAAGCAAGTTGCCGAATGCAACCTTACTAAATTTTCATGAATTCAAATCATGGATTCAATATACCATTACCATGAAATCAACAACCAAAAATTCATAGACAATTTAGGAAAAATCACATAAAATCGTAACACAAAAGGCATTCATCTAACACTGATTTTTAAATTCTAACATCAAACTCAAATTTCTTAGCTCATCAACTCATGGCTGAACATCAATTATTCACCAAAACAAATTTTAACTCATGGGTTTAGAGAAAATTAAGTAAGGGATTCATGATACTAAAAATTAACAAAACAACTTGAATTTCACCTTGAATTGTTGCTTCCAATGGCCGAACTTCAAAGCCACAAATTTTATTTTCATTCTCCTTTGTTCAGCCTCCAAGATGAACTACATGCATGTTCTCTTTTTTTTTTTCTTTCTAATCTCAAGTTACGGCAATGGTAGAGTGAGGATGAACCACCTTTGTTTTTATCACCCATTTCTTCTTTTAATTATTCTTTCTTCCATAATATAAAACCACTAACTATTATCATGCTAAATGAAATGCATATAATATCTATCAACTATCATTATGGCCGGCCATAAAAAAGTGGTCCATTTGACATGCAAGTCCCTCATGTCAATAACTCATGCATTATTTGGCCACTTTAAATTTCACCTATCACATTATCAAGTCTTATCACATGGGTCCTTTCTTATAATTAACACGCCTTGATAAAATCAAGGCACGAAATATTCACACATACAAATTCCACATACAATAAGCAAGAATAAACATCTATTATTTTTGTGACTCGATTTCGTGGTCCCAAACCATTTCCGACTAGGGTACTTAGGGGTTGTCAAATTTACTGTTCCTTTTGTCAAAAAATTGAAATTTTTTTTGATCAATCCAATGGAGTCATCTAATTATTATTGCATTGTGATGCCGGTTCTGATTTCGTGAGTCCCCCCCCCTCGCAGAACACCAGCTTTCGGGTACTATTAAAAGATTGGTCACTTTATTGAGGC